>NC_082644.1:62791460-63096360 GCF_028023285.1 Balaenoptera ricei | reverse complement strand
TCCAACTTTGGTCAATTATAAAGAATGCTCTATAAACATCTATATGTAGTTTTGGTGTGGGCATAAGTTTCCAGCTCCTCTGGATAAACACCAAGGAGTGGGATCACTAGATTGCATGTTTAGTTTTATAAGAAACTACCGAACTGTCTTCCAAAGTGGCTGTACCAGTTTGATTTCCTATAAGCAATAAATCAGAGTTAATACTGCCTCACATGCTCATCAGCATCTTGTGGTAAGTGTTCCATATTCTGGCCATTCTAATAGGTGTGTCGAAGTATCTCACTGTCATCTTAATTTGTATTTCCCTAATGGCATATGATGTGGACCATGTTCTCACATGCTTGCCATTTGTGTATCTTCTTTGGTGAGGTGCAGGGCCTTTGGCCCATTTTTTTAAGTGGGTTCTTTGTTTTCTTATTATTGAGTTTTAAGGGTTCTTTGTATACTTTGACCAACAGTTCTCTAACACGTGTCTTTTATAAATATTTTCTCCCAGTCTGACTTGTCTTTTCATTCCCTTGCCATTGTAATTTGTAGAATAGTCATATAAATTTGAGGAAAATAAGTGTTTGGAAATAGCTCAAGCTAAAAAATATGTATGAGAATGCCCAGAGAGGAAATGTACAGTTGGAAGAGGTGAATAGAATGTGCAAAAAACCAAAGAGTGTCAAATATGAGGATTAGGATGAGGATCTAAAGGATGTCCAAAAAGGGAAAAAAAATCAGAAAGGTAGACAAAGTATTTGTAGAGTGTTGATATTGGAAACTAAAGTCAGAAAGGACTTCAAAACAAATCTTCAAGTTCTTCAGGGATGCAAGGATAATGAGGGCTAAGAAAAAGACATTGATTTTAATATATAAGACCCTACTGGTAAAGTCACTATAAATCAGGTTTTGTGAAGTTATTGAGATTAAAGTCTGAATATAATTATTTAAATAGTAAACAGGAGATATGAGAGCAAAGGCAATGGACTCACTCTTTAGTTTCAAATAATATGAGCTCAATTTTATAACACACTCTCTTATGCTCTGTTTATAATATAAACAAATGTTTATATTATATATAAATATAATGAGTGACTTTAAACCAAAATGCTAATACTTTTACCTCTAGGTAAAGAAATTTTGTTGTTTTTAATTTTTTTGTGCGTTCTCCAAATTTTCTACTATAAATGGATTTCCTTTTATAAGAAAATACTATAAATAACCTATTTATAGAATATGTATTAAACATTTATAAAATATATTTATAAAGTATAAATATATATGTAAAGCAACTAGTTGTTGCTTAAGGAAGAGGCTGATGTTTAAGATAGTCTATATTGAAGAGAAGGTGCTGGAAAAGAGGGTAAGGATCAAAGATGAACAAAAAGGGATACCGGAGGAAGAATCTAGACAAATGGAAGAAGGTAGACTAAATAATGCAAATGTAAAGGGGCTAGCTTCAATAAAAATGATCATTTCCTCTCAGAAAATGGGGAAGGAAGGAATAATGTAGTTAGAAAATGGTGGATTTAGGGTGAAATGGAAGTTAAATGGTTAAAGTCTGAATGCACTAATTTTCTGAATATAAGAGATTCAGATGTTAGCAAAATTTGAAAAGGTCAAAAGAGTGTTGGAGTCTCATAGAATAGCCACTAGAGAGAATAGACAAGGGAGGAAAACACAACAAAGAAAACATTTACCAAGTATTATTGATGGCCCATGCTGAGTCTGACAATCATAAATTTTAATGGAGCAAATTAATGTTGTTAGGCTATTTTCTCCAATAGTATGTAGCAGCCTAGAAGCAGAAATGGAGAAAAAGTGGATGTTTGGAATACGCCATATATAAAGAAGAGTCAACAAGAAATAAAGTATTTCTCAAGACAGCAGATGAAATGACTGATTTGTGAGCCAGCCCCAGCAAAAATGGAAGTAAAACCAGTAAGAATCTTTGGAAATAAAGAGAGAACCAGAGATTAGAACAGTATCACCCAAATTACCAAAGTGTGATGGGTGGCAAACTGATCCTAAGAGATAATGAAGGAAAAATATTTTGTAATCAAATAAAGTTGGAAAATTTTACATATTAGAACCACATCATAGGAATTCATACAGCATAAGAGTATAATAAAAACTATATGAATTCCTACACAATTGAAACTATATCTCACCTACAATTTTTCAAAGTCATTGACCATCAAGTTCCTTCCACCATATTTATTTTTATTTTTAAAATAAAAATAATTAACTTCCATTTGGAAAATAAATGAAGGCTTGCAATCAGGTTGAAGTGTCTGTTAAATGCTAATAGATTAGGTGATGTGATTAAGTTTTGGATAGAGCCAAATTTCAAAATTAAAGATTTTATATAGAAAGCCATTATAGAATGTAGATCTTTAAATGAATTAACCAGTGGGGTGAAAATGAAGACCACTGGAATTTGAAACTCTTAAGTATAGAATATTATTCAGAGAATACTGAAGTGCCCATAATCTTCTGAAGACATGAGATTAGAAAGGAACACTGAAAGGCTAATACCAACGACCTCCAAGAATGAAGACAACCACGTATAAATCAGTAAGTATAAGTTTTGAAAGAATGATATGCTGTATTCTGTAGGCTGCAAATGAGGAAGAATCATACGACGTGGTGTCGGTTCAGTATTCCATAAACACTAATGAGAACCAAGAAAAAGCCAACTGTTACTGAGGTCAAATTCATAGAAAAACAAGCAGTTCTGTTTACCATTAAATAAATAAATAAATAAATAAATAAATAAATAAATAAAGAGGGAGGAGGGGCATGGAGGAAGACAAAGGTTAGATAAAATAAAGTTTTAGTATACATAGAAAGTAGCTGGGGAGAGAATGATGTCTCAATAAGTATCAACAAAGAGTTAAAAGTACAAAGATAGTTTAGGGCCTTTATCGAAGGACAAAGCAAGGAAAATAAAAAAATAATAATAATAATATAAGGACATTGAGTCTGCTAGAGAGATTGTTTGGATCAAGGGCTTTCACTGAACTTTGATGTTCACAAAGACAAAATAAAAAACAAAAAGAATAAAAAAGAAGACTTAGAAACACGGGGAAAAAACTAATTAAATATGCTTTGAAGTACAAATAGGAACCTCTTGTAGTCTGCAAATATCCTTGCTCAACTGTTCCTAAACAGGACCACCCACTTAAAATTCCTAAATTACACATCAAGAAAAAACTATGTTATACATATGTGTGTGTGTATATATATATATATATATACATATATTTAATTGCAAAAATATCTGTATCAAAATAAACAGAGTAAAATTTCCAGAGTACAATGCATTTGGAAAATCCTGCATTCTACATCATTTTTGGATTATCTTAAAGTCCATTTGTGCTATAAAATGTCTGAGATATACTGAGTTTAGAAAAAAAGAATTCACTTTAGTTTTATTTAACATTCCTCAAACTTATATGAACTTGGAGCCACTTGGGAAAAAAAGAAACTAGAGTGACCCGGAATCAGAGATTCCTTCAGAGAAAATGGCAACAGCAAAGGATCACTTCATTATTTTCAAAGTACCTTGAAATGATTTACAACTGTAAAATACAGACCTGTAAGTAAGAATGCATGATCTGAAAGTAGATGGATGAAAGGATCATGTCTATAGGCCATGAGTTTCTGGAATACAGAAACCATTTATTTGATTTTTGTTGCTCAGTCTAACACATAGAAAATACTCAGTAAATGAATTTTGGCTGTTTGAGTGGTACTTCATTGATATTAGGTGTTCAATTATACTTTGCCCAGGTTATGTATTGTTGAAAGGGCCATGAATATATTCTAAAGATCATACTTACTATTTACGTGTCAGTAAATGTGGTCATCCACATTTCCAGCTGATAATGAAACATTTACCAATCAAATCTAAAGCTTGCAAAGCAATAGTCACTCAAAAATTTAATGAACATTTCTTAAGAGATATGCAACACAAGCATTTATATCTTTAATACAAGGAGATAAATGATTAGTAGAGCTTTTTGATAACTGCTCAGGCATAATCTCTTGCTTCTATACTAAGAGTTTAGAATGCATTTAAATAAGAAAGACTTATAGATGAAAGAGCCACTTGACTGATTTTTTTTTTCCATTTAAAAAGAAATAAAGAATTGGACACATTTAAAAGTCATCTATCAAGAGTAAATATTAGGCACTTCCATCATCTAACAAGTCTAAATTTTAAAGGTCTTTTAGTAACAAATATAAATGAGAATTTTTTTTAAATGGTGATTTCCCAGAACACATTCATAGTAAGGAAAATGCTTTCATACACATAAGTCCTTTCTGATGAAGTAAAGCACCAGCATAAAGCTTTTCTCTCTGTTTCATCAAGTCTAAGCAAGCTAAAGAGGATTTTAAAAAGTCTCTTCAAATACCAAAGAAGAATGAAAATGTACTGTACTTAAACTCCAAAGGGATTTTTCTTTTGTCAAAGGCTGTCCTTCCATAACCTATTCTGAGCTTAAAAATCATGTGAATCTCACTGTGGCTCTCATTACATCCCTTTGGTTGTTAATTTTAAGTAATCTGTAGAAAGGTGAGTTTCTCAAATAAACAAAGGAGGCATCCTTGTAGCCTTCGGAGAGTAAGTTAACAAAACCTTTGTTGGATTAAGAAAATTAGTTTCATTTGTGATTGTGAGGATCAAGTTCCATTTTATCGACTGATTTATCAAAACTCATTTTAAGTTTACAAGGTTTAACAAGTCCACTTGTTAGAGAAGACACTTAAACTACTGGTTTTTAAACAAAAAGAAACTAAGTAACTGTCTCTCAAGAAATTGGTCAGGCCATTGCATGACTTACAGAGTTCCCTATAAATCAGAGAGATGGTTTTTATGGCATTTTCATCAGAATACATTTTGGTAGAAAACTCAAACACATAGTACTCACTATCAAAAGACCATAATGATTAGAGTTAATGGTTATGGTTCAGTTTACATGAGAATAGAGTCAGCCTGAGTAATTTTCAAAATGTTAAGGACACAGAATAACAAGTTGATGGATGCTGAGAAAAATAGTCTATTTTGTTCTTAGACTCTGAAGTCAACTCACTCTATAACATAAAGCAATAATGTGCTCCTCAGGTAACTGCATAACCCAAACTTAATGTCTGGGCTCCAGCTGTGAAAAGTTTGATGTTCTAATATTTGGGTCATCTCTACTTATTTATCTCTCTGTTCTACATCCTAGAGGTCACCTACATACATATGTTCAGGGACTGTTTGTGGGTAAGCCTAACCATTTAGTAACTCACCTCACTAAACTATAAAGCCTAAGACTTCAAGACTTGATTCTTGTATTCAACTGTGCATCCCCAATATCTAGAAGAGAGTATGGCTTATACTTGGTTTTCAATAAATAATTTTTGAGTAGCTATACCCATTATTCTTTTATCTTATAGTCTCTCAGGACCTCATATATATATATATATATATATAGAGAGAGAGAGAGAGAGAGAGAGAGAGAGAGAGAAAGAGATGAGGGGCTATTTATATGCACACAAATACATATATACCTCTATATAAATATATATATATATATATATAAATATGAGGATATATACATATATTTTATAAAATTTTTTATAAAATTTGGACTACCAGATACTACACTGATCATATTTAATTATAAACAGGGATGGTCAGGTAACCAAATATACTATTGGGTTGGCCAAACAATGCCTTCAGTTTTTAAGGAAAAATAAAAGACACATTTTTCATTTTCACCAAGAACTTTATTGAACAACATATTTGCCCTTTTGTTCCACTACCTTCTATTTTTCAGGCAACTTCATAATTCCATCTTTCCAAAACATTTTAACTTTTTGAGCAAAGAACTGATCCAGGTGCCTTTTACAGTCTTCCAGGGAATTGAAAATTTTTCCATTAAGAGAATTTTGTGAAGACCAAAATCAATGGAAATCCGAAGGTGAAATGTCTGGTGAATATGGCGGATGAATCAGAACTTCCCAGCCAAGTTGTAACAGTTTTTGCCTGGTCATCAAAGAAACATGTGGTCTTGCGTTACCCTGATGGAAGAGTATGCGTTTTCTGTTGACTAATTCAGCACGTTTTTTGTCGAGTGCTGCTTTCAGTTGGTCTATCTGGGAGCAGTACTTGTTGGAATTAATCAGTTGGTTTTATGGAAGGAGCTCATAATAGAGGACTCCCTTCCAATCCCACCATATACACAACATAACCTTCTTTGGACGAAGACCAGCCTTTGGTGTGGTTGGTGGTGGTTCATTTCGCTTGCCCCATGATCTCTTCCATGCCACATTACTGTGCAGTGTCCACTTTTCATCGCCCGTCACAATATATTTTAAAGACCGAACATTTTCATTACGTTTAAGTAGAGAATCGCATGCAGAAATACAGTCAAGAGGTTTTTATTGCTTAACTTATGTGGAACCCAAACATCAAAGCAATTAATATAACCAAGCTAGTGTAAATGATTTTCAACACTTGATTAGGATATTTTGAGTATGTCGGCTATCTCTCGCGTGGTGTAACGTCGATTGTTCTCAATTAACGTCTCGATTTGATCGCTATCAACTTCAATTGGTCTACCCAACCGTGGAGCATCATCCAGCGAGGAATCGCCAGCACGAAACTTCGCAAACAACTTCTGACACAATCAGTCACAGCACCTTCCCCGTACACTGCACAAATCTTTTTTTTTTTTGCACTTCGGTTGCATTTTTACTTTTCTTGAAATAAAAAAAAGCATGATATGTCGAAAATGTTGCTTTTTTCCTTCCACCTTCAATATTAAAATGGCTACACAAAAATTCACCAATTTTGATGTCTTTTTTTAAATGCACGCTGATATGACAGCTGTCACAATACAATCTAACAAAATTGTTTTGAATGAAGTTAAAGACAACTAAGTGCTACTAGAGCCATCTTACAGAAAAAACTGAATGAACCTTTCGGCCAACCCAATATTATTAAACCACACAGAATTTACTTTGAAAACGTACCCCCATAAAGTTTAATACAATCAAGCAAAACCTTTCTAAAACATACCTTACTGCATATCCATTTCTGTTTAATGATTATAAATTCCAGAATCTACCATGAAGAAAATATGTTGCCAAAATGTAAGGATTATGCAAGTAGAAAAGATACATCAAATCACTTGAAACGTCAGGGGAATATTAAGCAAGTGATTTGGGGAAAATACTCATGTTAATACTTCCCTCATTTAAATGAGCTCTCTGATAAACAAGGTAAGTCAGTAAAATGTTAAGTGGTAATCCTCACTGGTTGTAAAAAATGTCAAACTCTTGTAAGAAACACAAAAGATTTCATCATTCTCGATATTATTGCAGGACTCAAGAAACTTTTCTCATTAGATTGTCTCTTAATATCTGCAATTCAGAAATAATTATCTCTTGTCTCTTATATCAATGGGACATTACCTCCACCAACAGTTAGCAACAGTTTTTCCTTTTTTTTTTTCATTTCAGATACAGCAGTAAAATTTCCACTCACCAAAGTGACCTTCCAGTATAGATGAAACCTGCTGGCCAGAAAGGTTAGCACTGTTTTAATTAAGAAGCTTACAATGAAGCATAACTGGTGCCTTAATTTCTAGGATCTCTGCCCAGTGTGCCAATGGCAACTGTAGTGGGAAAATAGAATTTTTTTAACTTACAAATGCAGTTTTGTGGGGTGGGGGAGGAGGGGGAGCTATCTGGGAAGGGACTGTTTTTTCCACTTAATAAACGTGAAAATACATAGCAAATCAAAAAAGAGAAACTGATTATTTAAAGGGAGCTCATGAGTGTTCTGATAGCAGACTTAAAGTATTTTAACTGGACATAAGAGCCTGACGTAGTATTCTTACAATAAATTAGAGAAGGCAGGAGATCTAGGTTTTATTTAGTGGTACACCATCTTAGAAGAGATTTTCAGGCACCTAACTTTTTTTTTTTTTTTTTTTTTTGAAGTTTTGAACTCTACTTTTTAATGGTTGGCTTTGTTCATCACTGAATTTTTGTCTTGTCTTGTCTTTCCCTCCAGTTTCAGAAAATTACAGGTGATGCTGGAATTCCTTTGCAGGCACCTATCTTAACTGAGTTCTTTTATCTGAGCAATGGAAGCAGGACTAGGACACATACAAATGCCTGCTACATTCCAATGTTAAAATTTACATAATCAGAAATAAAGTAGTTTTTTTTAATGCACAAAGGTGATCTTATCTGATAGTTGTTTTTGATCAGCTTCTAAGCCCAGAAAGAACTATTTTTCACTAGAAATAAGTGCCATAATCTATGTTCAGTCCCACCCCTCTACATTCACTTCTCTCTCTCTCTTGCATGCTCTCTCTCTCTCTCATAGAGCTATTTTAGCTGAAAGAAGCTCCATTTCTGGAATAGGACAAGATAATTATGTAATTGTGCAATACTGCATGACACGGCGCCAAACTATACTTCATTCCCCACCTCTAAAGCCCCCCTTTGAGTCGGCATCCCAAAGCAATTGAACCATACATTAATGTATCTGCAACACAAATAATTGATTTCTAAAAATGTTAAAAAGTAAATTTGCTCTCTACTGATGTCATGATTTCATGAAACTATTCTAAATTTCCTATAGCATAGAAAATTTGATACAGCTTTTAAATGACATGACAAATTTTCAGTTAGAAAGGTACAGTCACCTTCTCTTGACTATTTTAAGGTAAAATCTCTCAATTATTATGCCACTCAGTGCTTAGCATGATGTAGGTGGCTCAATAAATATTTAATGAATACATAAATTGTTAATGATTTAGGGAGAGAACTTACATTAAAAACCTCATGAACAAAAAGGCACATAATCTAAACAAGACTTGTAGTTTTAACACAACACTTTCTTCTTTAGCATACTACGTACTTGGAAGAGACAGGCAGGGTGAATTTTTTTATATATGAATTATTTGAATATAATTTCGTGACAAAATAGAATTTTTAATCTTGTTTAATTTTACCATTTTTACATATGCATTTGAAGTATTTATTGCATAGAAAAAAATAATTATCATGATATATAAGTAGCTGTCTTAAAGGTTAAATAATGATTATATATAAATTTTTTTAATTAGTAATGATACTACTGTACATTCATAAAATACTGTGTAGTTTATACAGTGCTGTTATGTAATATCTAAAGTGATCACAGACACTGTGCAGTTAAATATGCACATTCCCATTTTAATGAGTAATAGTATCATAGTAGTTAGGACCACAGGCTCCATGGCCAGGCTTACCTAGGTTTGCACCCCAATTCTGCCATTTGCTCTGTGGCCTTGAGCAAATGTCTCAACATTTGCAAGCCCCGAGTGATATAAACAACCTCACAATGTTCATTTAAAGTTGCAAGAGTTAAGGCATGAAGTGCCTAGCCCAGTGCTCTTCACTGAGCAACCTTACAGTAATGATCTCGTTAGTCACTGTTAGTAAGGGATTGGACTACTAGTTAACTGACTTTCTGGGCAACAACAGTGGTAGAACAGAGGCAGCAGAGGTAGAACAGTGGTGAACAAAGTAAATTTAAGGCAGTCTGACTTGACAGATTTTGCTCTCAGACTAATACTCTACCAGCTCATTTAAGTGGAAATCAAGTCAACTGTAAAAATGCTATCTGCAGAAACACTTTTAAATTTTCACAAAATAAAATGTGTAATTTAAATATTTAAAACTCTTTTCATCTATTGTAACTTACAGTTTATACATATTGAGATTTCTCACTTTTATGCAATCATTATTTGTGCTAGAAAAGCTATTTGTCAGTGAAAACAAGACGCTAACTTTTTCAGCTTAAAAAGCAATTTGGTTAAAATGGTACCTAATTGCTCTATTCACAAAGGAAGAATGACCTTTCAAATATGTGTATCAGCCTCTTACTCATGAACATTAATGCTTCTCTTAAACTCAAAAAAGTACTCTTTTAGTGAATGAAAAATAGAGCTGAAGAGCACCATCATCAATGGACTTCTGTAAGGGAACATAGGAAGCTGGAGAAAAAAATAAAGTAGGAAAGAAATGCACAACATAATGAACCTTAATGTGAGCCAAATTAATATATTCACTCAACACATAGTGGAGTGACTTGTATAGAAGTAGCTCTTAGAGGGAATTGTGATTCTTATCCTAAAAAGGTTCACAATGCAGAGGCTATTAGATAAAAAGCATTATTGGGGATCAGATTAAAATGAGATGAGGGTAAATTTACAGCAGCAAAGAGTGATTTACAGATCTTATTTGAAAGGTTATTGGAATTACTAACGATTGGGCAAGCAGGTAACAATCTCCCAATGGTGTTGTGACTGATACCCTGTATACACGCTTATTTATATTGGGTTGGCCAATACAATATTCCCGATCCTCTTATTAACACATCCTGACTTTTGTTCAGATAAGGACTAAAAATCCACCAATATCAAAGAACAGGTGGGTAAGAGATTCAGAAAAACTGAACATGAGAAGTCTTCTGGGAAGCTTGTGGGACGATCTCAAAGAAAAGGCAAGAGCAGTGCGAGAAGATAGATTCTCTGCTCTGAACTGCCCTGTGGCTGAACCGACACTGGCAACGATTTAGCTTTATTTTTCATGAAAATATATGAACTCCAGTTTGTTTAAGCCACTCTTAATCAGATATTTATGTTTAAAATTGTTCACAACTATTGCACACTCCATAACCATTATGGATTAGAAGTAACAGAGATTAAAGATTAATTAAAGAAGTGGATATGAAGGGAATATGGTGCCTCTCATGTTGGATATACGTTTGAGGTTGTAATGGAATATTCGTGAAGTTGGAAATTATAAAATATATATCAAGAGGCAGATAAACAACGAAGGTATTAATGTAAAATTCAACTGCAGATTTGAAATACAAGATAAAACTGTGGAAGTGAATAGAGAGTCAAAAGAGAGTCAAGAGCCTTGGCAATGTTTACCATTAGGAGGCTGAATAGAGAAGTCAGCTAAAGAGCTAGAAAAATAGATTTGACCATGGAATATCGCTGTCTAATTAGAAAGTGTAGTCATATTTGTAGAGACCAAATCATCAGGAGTCATTTGCAATGGATGCACTATTCAATCTTTAAGAAACCAATGGGAACAAACAGCGGTGTTAAGTATTGCTGCCAAAAGGATTTCTAGAGACCTCGAATGTTGGGTGGGGAGGGCCATGCTGTCCCTTATATCTGTTATATTATCCACTGTCCATTGTCCTTCACTTCTACTTCTATCTACAACCTCAGCTATAGTGGTTCCACTTGTTCTTCAGTTATTAAGTATACAAGGCTTATCCTTAATCAATCCTTCTGCATTACATAATTATACTTACTGGTACTTAGAGAGCATTAGTATAAGTCGATTTGTCTGTATACCCTATGGATATACACACACACACACACGCACATATCTTTTCCTATATGAAATAGGCTAGTCTTTTTTTTTTTTTTTTCTTAACATTTTTATTGGAGTATAACTGCTTTACAATGGTGTGTTAGTTTCTGCTTTATAACGAAGTGAATCAGTCATACGTATACATATATCCCCATATCTCTTCCCTCTTGCGTCTCCCTCCCTCCCACCCTCCCTATCTCACCCTTCTAGCTGGTCACAAAGCACTGAGCTGATCTCCCTGTGCTATGCGACTGTCTTGTTCACCACTGTGTTCCTGGGAAGAATGATTTGAGTGAAACAATTCTGATTAAGGAATCTCATAACTTGGTAATTACCACCACCAGCCTCCTCAACTTGTCTGTCCTCTTTGGCCTGGAGTAGTTTACAACACTGACATGGGAGGGAGCATGGGATTGTGCAAAAAGGTCTGATTTTGAAGCAAAACAAATCACTTTCTAATCCTGGATATTCCACTTATTAGATTCTGGCTTCAGGGAAGCTACACAAATATTTTAATCCCTTGATAACCCTTCTATTAAAATAGAGATGGTACTAGCTTCCTCCTCTATTCTTCAGGATTATAATAGTCTTAGAGAAAATACATAGATAAGAGCTGGTCTATTGTTGGAACACAAATTGGAGGTAAACTATGGTCAAAACTGGTAAGTAGAAGCTGTGGTGGTCTTCAATGATGCTGATCTTAACTCAGATATTTTATGTTGCCTATATGATTTCTACCACTTGAGAACACTTTTATACCAGGACAACTTATTTCAGAGAATAGTCTTTGTTGTAGGGGCATCATTACAGCCTATAAAAATAACTGAAATATTTGTTTCCTTGACCAGTCTGAGAGAAGCTGACAAATTTCATGTCTAATCATCCATCATGTTTTATGCTAAACAAATTTTCTGTTAAAAAATCTAAACCAATATATTTAAATTTAGGAAATGTTTTTTCATAAAGACTTGTTAATGGATATCGCCACAGTAAAACAAGCAAAATTCATCTTTTATTGGAAACATCTTCATCCAAATCAGCCACTTTACATATTTAATAAATAGCCTTATGTTTTACCACAAATGAACTATCAAGTGTTTCATAATTGCTAAAGTGCTTTGTTACATTTATATAAATCTACTTGAATATAATATATTCCTATGAACATATTTAAAGGACCATTTGCCCCCAAAATGCCTTATTGGCTGAAAAAAAGAAAAGACCTTTTGCATATTCTGAAGCAGCTAAACAACATGTTGTTAAACTTTTTCAGGATGTCTGATCCCAAGATAACACTAGTAGCTAAAGCACCATCACTACTGAAGTTGTTTGTAAGGTGCAAATCTATAGTAATAGCTGGTGAACTGGAAAAAAATTCTGCAACATCAAAATCCATCAATCCATCAATCCATCAAAATCAATCCAAAGATCCATCAAAGGTGGATCTCGATTATCCTATGCATGAAATAATAAACACTATCATACTGAGATGAGAAAAATCTCACAATATTAATGATAATAATGAAGAAAAAATGTTAAAGTTTATTTTCTCTTAGTGGGACAATTAACGGGAAATAAGGATGCTTTAACTGCAGATTATTAGGTTACATGAGTAACTGTTGCATTAGAAAATCTAATCAGTAAGATGTAAATAAGCAAATTACCAGCTGTCAAAAACATTACCACTATCAAACTAAATGAGCTTCCCCTAGGCAAGCTAACATTGCTTTTGCCTGAAGGCCAGACCAAATATGAATCATGAGAAAGACAAGTCATATAAATAAAATAGCTTTTAAATTAATTCTTTCTGAATAGATGAACTTGAAAAATAAACTTTAAAACTCATTTCTAAAGTTGGTAACAACCAAGTAACTGTGATGACGGCTGACTACCGTAGGCCAGATTGAGTATTCCTCAATGACCTCTCACTTCTTGCTTTTAAATTAACATAAATATGATTATATAATATTGAATTGACTAGTACACATAGCTATCCCATAGGGCAGACTAAAATGTGATTTTCAACATGAAAAGTTGTAGATAAAAGCAGTGTGGTGATTTGTATGTATTTGCTGAACTGGAAGTCAACTGTTTAATGCTACCTTGTCTAAAAACTACTCAAAAAAATTGATTCAGTAATGTCTTTAGAGGCCAAATATACAAGGTATATATACACACATATTTTCCCATCCTGACAACTTTATTTTGTCTGCTATTTACACAGATACACCCCTAAAAAAATTGAAAATAAAATATTAAAGGTATTTAATTTTGCTTTTATTTAATCTGATTATTTACAGTATTTTAGTCCATCCTTTATCTGTAGAAAGTAAAATGAATGGGTTGAGGAGCGAGGGGGACCTTCTGTAAAGATTTTGGAAAAAAAAAAAAAAAAAGAAAGAAAAGTATCCATATACAAGGGTGTCTTGAAATTACACTGGTTTCTGTATTAGTGTCAAAAAGTCAAGAGTTCCACCTGAAGGTTAAACAAATTTAAAGTTAGCCATCTGAGTCTCAGGGAAACTAGGGAAGTTGTGCCTGCCATTGTGGGGCTAGTTAACAAGATCAATGTGAAGGACAAACGATCATCCTAGGGAATGCTATGGGTATTTTGGAAATGGAGTTTAAATTTGATCTCTTAAGGGACTTCCTTCAGTATGGTTACAGGGGCTGACCTTGGGGAAAAGATTTTAATGCGTTACTTTTAACTTTTTTTTTTTTTTTTTCACAATGTCCTATCAGCTTGTTTGGGGACTCTTACTTGACTAACCTCATCCTTAGTTGTTAACCTCACCTAGCTGCCCGCGAAGACTCACTGAAGTAGTGAATACAAATATTCTAAAAGAATGTATTTTTTAATGGAGACCCTCACCAGGTGTCACTTAAAGAAATGGATGAGATGTGTAGTGCCCTAATAGGTAATATACAGTTGAATAATGAAGCTACACAAAGTGATTAAATGAGCATTCTGGGGCTTTAGGAGGCTGGAGGCAAAGGTATTAGTAAGTAACACCTAGACACTGACTCTGCCTCCCCAGATCCTCACATTTTTCCCCCAGTTTGAGAAGTGTCTTTACTGATGCTGATTTGGGCTGGAGAATAAGCAAGAATCAGATCTCTATTTCTTTTTAAAGGCTTACATGGTATACATTCCCCCAGAAGAGGGATGAAACCCAAAGTGAATTTACACTGAGGTTAAGAATTGCACTTTTCAGATTCTATATCATTCTACCCTGGGGTTAAGAACTTAGGTGAAATGATTACTGATTTCTGCTGCATGTAAATATGTAGTGCTGTTATATCTGTTGTGTCTTCCTTCTGTCACTTTTTAAAAAGTGTTTAACTCCAGTTAAATCCCAAATGTAGTTTAATTTTATTGTATGAGTGATGTGGGTGGAGGTAGCTAGGAGCTGGTGGTAGGGGTCTGCTCACACATATGTGCGAGTGTTTCCTCTTAGCCAATTTATAGCCTAACCTGAACCAGCATATCTATTGTGTTGGGAGGCTTTTGAAACCTGTCTGAATATTCCTTAGAGATATAGCTATATAGAGATTATAATGTTTCGTATCCAGAATCAGAGAAGTTGAAGAAAAAATATATATAACCCATACTATATATATTATCCACAGGCTATTTATTCTCTCTGCTATGTTTTCTTTTTAGGCATAAAAAATACTGGTATTAGTAACCATATGCATTTTTAAGCATTTTACATCCATTATTAATATAACATTACCAACAATTCTCTAAAATAGATTTATATTATTAATCTCATTTTACCGATGACTTTGAGAGGTAACTACATTGGCCAAGACTGCAAAGATAGAAAGCAGTAGAGCAGGGATTTAAATTTAAATAAGACCACAAGTTTCACTCATCAATTCCAAAAATAAAGGAAGTGTATGTGCATGCATGTATATGTATGTGTGTGAGTACATACTTTTCTTGACTTATGACTTACATACATTTGAAATTTGTAGGCTAAGATGTGAAATATCTGTGACTGGAGTCTCAAATCCTTTCAGCACTTATTGGAGTAAATATCACCCTACCTGTATATTCGCTCAAAAGCAATTATGATGAAGCCATAATAACCCTACATTCATCACATAAACTTCATGAATACAAAAATTTAACTGAAATAACCCACAAATGTCATCATATTGTCTATTTTTTCTTCCCTTCTTTTCCTTGTTAAATTATGGATAACTTTATTTTGAAAATGTATTCTGGCTCATTAAACATTTTTAAAATACTACTCAAATATATGTTCATGATAACACTTAAGATAATCTCAACATATATAAACATATTATTTATCCTCCGTCTACTCCCAAATGTACTGTCAATACTTTCTCCATCATTCATGACTTAAATTTCTTTTTAACTAAACTACACAATATCAAATTAGAATTTGGCCTAGTACAGTATTTTCTAAATGCCATATACTTGAGAACTAATCATAATTTTTGTTGTACCACATACCTACCATGCATACTATAATTTACCTGCTGTTTTAATTGGCTGCTTTATTACAGGAATGGAGCTTTATATTGCTGCTGTAATGAAAATCAATGTAACTTTTCATTGTTTTGACTTAATCATAAAAATAAACACAGTCAAAACAAAAGCATATTATTAAATTTTAGTCAGATATCTTTGCCATTGCGTATGAGACCTATTCTTTTTGTTAAAAACAAAATTATTGGAAATACGTGGGTTGCTAAAAATATGCTAGTATAAAAATATGTATTTCTTCTTAAGAATCAGAAGCAGGGAATAAGGTAATAACTTGCCCAATATGTGGTTTAAATTTACTGAGATGATTTTGTGTGTCTCAAGTGGAAGTGATATTAATGAACATTTAAAATCTTGTCTGATAAATCAAGGTTGATCACAAAATACAAACTGTTTTAAACTAGCATTCAACACCTGGTAAAGGTCCAGAAAAAACTTTGAATTAAGACAAAGTGATGAAATTGGGCTGTGGGAACCACATGATGTGAATCTGAATTCTTATTCTGGTACTTATTAGCTATGATGTCTTATATAAAACTGCATTAACCTATCTGAGCCTGTTTCCTTATTTGTTAGCAGCCACTGATAGTTCTAAAATCTATTAATTTGTAGTTGCAAAATGTACTTATCTAATTCTATCATGTCTATTTTATCTGGTGGGATACTTTTTAACAAGACATATCCCCAGTTTGCTACTTTGTTATCCAATGGTAGAGTCCATTTAAGAAAGGCATGATAAATGTTTGATTCTTCTATTTCATATACTAGGTTTCAAGATAATAATTTAATTGCTGCACATTCTCTGAAGGAAAGCAATTAATTTGTAAAATATTATTTATACTCATAGATTTACATGTGTTTGGTAAATTTCCATGCATTGCAATGACTAATTTATTAATTGCAAATTAACTCAACAGTGGCCTCTTCAAGTTATTTTCTGAATTCTTTTGACATAAACCTAGAGTTTTTTATAGCCCGCTATCTGGTTTGAAAAGATATCTCAGACTCGTCTTGTCCTAGACCTGCCATTTCTCCAAGAAACCTTGGTTTTCTTTAGTGGGACATGATATTTCAGTAACATAATCTGGGTGCTACATAGATACTAATTGCTACTGGCTCAGTGATTGCTTCTTGGTCTTTACAGCAGAAGAGCTAGGATGGACACACACACTATATATATATATATATATATATATATATATATATATACACACACACACACATATATATATATGCGCACACACACACACACATATATATATACACACACATACACAAGCATATATCAATGTAGTTTTCAAAAAAAAATTCTTAATACTAATACTTTCAATGCAAATTCAAGACTACAGAATTTTTACTAAGTCTCTTCCATATTGCACCCTTTGCCTCTTTTCCACATCAAAAATCCTGATGCCTGAAGATATAGAGGATAATAGAATAAAAATATCCCATCATAATTGCTCATTTTTTTAATCTACTTTACACAGAGGACAGTCTCAGAGTAACAACAGTAACATTATCACCACAAATATGAGTAATAAAAATAATTTTTAAAATTTGAATATGCTGATAATCCCTTATTTTTATATATACATTGATTATATATGTATATGTAAAATACACATATCTACATCCATATCCCCTACATCCGTATCATCTGTATTGCCCATATCGCCCAAACCTATATTTACAGTCAAGGTATACAAACACTACATACTGTGCTCTGTCTCTTTGCAGAGTCTTAACCACTGGACCACCAGGGAAGTCCTTTTTTTTTTTTAATTTTTTTTTATTTTTTAGGATATACTTTATCCCTTTTAACCATCACTTAGCTTTAGTTCTGACTGAGTACATGTGGAATATTCAACACCAGTCTTTTATTTATCTCTAGTTAACTGGGTTTCTGAAGCATATTCTATGGAAGATTGTCAGGAAAGATTCAGGGAAACAATGGAGTTCTTCAATGTTAACAATACTCTTTATGTCCTTTTAATCCAAAGTTAGTTTTTCTAAATGTAACATCTTTGGTTCATGTGTCTCTCATTTTTCTTCCCTGTGTACCATAAGTATGTTACCACATTTTTTTCTAGAGTTAGGTTCTGTTGTTTGATAACCAATTTTGTTCCCTAATCAGTCTTTTTCTTCTTTTTCTTTTTCTTTTTTGGTATAGATGTCCAAATGACACTTTTGTATTTCTTTCTTTAGAGTCCAGTATTTTACTAGAGTATTCCTTGCTTTGGGTAATTCCACATTGATGTCCTTAGGTACATGACCTCTTTCAACATACAGCTTTAAATACCAGCAGGAAAGTTTTCTTGAGTATAGTTCTGGGTATGTGTTTCCTTTCCTTTGGTTTTCCTGAGATGCCTGATGCCTCTGGCTTGTATGTAATAAACTTCTTCAGGATTTATGTTTGTCTCAAATCTTTTTTATAATATTTTCTTAAATGGGTCTTCCATTAACTTTTTCTTAATGCTTTTCTTGCTAGGTTTACTTGTTCTAGTGTTCTTTCTAGTTTAATCTTCATTTCTGAAATGATTATTTCTTTTATTTCTAATAATTTCCTAAACTCTGTCACTTCATTTCTGAGATTCTCTAATGTTGATTAACGTTGTCCTTTGTAATTTTCCTAATTTCTTGTACATTATTTTGAAATGTTATGTCACAGTTTTTAATCATTTTTGTGGGCATATTTTTCTGGGGTGATTTTATTTTCTGTCAAAAGAATTTTTTTCAGAGGATTCAATTAGCTAATCCAGGGACACTGCCAGGCGTAAAGTACTTTCTCAGAATTAACAGATTTTTAGTTCCTCCAGTAGTTAATTACTGATTACAAAATGATGCAAAAGTATATGTACAATTATTCTACTACTTAGTAGTTCTAAGATGTGAATACTTTTTACAAGGTCTTTAGCTAATTGACCTGCTAATGAAAGTCCTCACATAATAAATTAGGCATTTTTTTTTAAAGCTTTTCTTGTAGTTACCCTACCTCCCAATCAATACTCAAAGTAGTGCTTACACTATCATCTAGTTATTCATGACTAAAAATGTTGAGCTCTTAAAAAGGTGATAACCTCAAAATGGATTTGATACTGCTCACTTCCATGTATTGTAACTGTTGTCAAATGCAATATGATATTGTAACTGATATTTTTCTATAAAATGTTTACATAAAGTTATGAGAAAATATAATCTTGCATATTTATTATGTCTACTATTTTTAATATATCTAAAACAAGCCAATAAAAATCATTGGAGTATTCTACTACTGATGCATTGTTATGCTTAAAAGGATGAGGTGTAGTGGGAAATAAGTTTAAAAAATATTTTACATTCATCTGTGACATTGCTCCTTATGATTAGAAGGCCTACAAAATATTATGTAGAATACTGTATTTAAAATTATGGAAGATCAATTCAAATTGGAGTTGACACTTTCTATACTATTAATGTCTATAAGCAAGTAACATTTATTTACATAAGACTATCTATAGTGATGTTCTTTTTCAGAATATCTACATCTAACCTAAAAAAAATCATAATCCTTTGATTTCTACTAATTTATTAATATTTGAACTATGCTAAATATAAGAAATAAATAAAACAAGCCCATGTTTATCCAGTAGATATTAAGCATATACAATAAATTCTACATTAAATGTACAAAACTACAAATCTGTGGTGATCATCTTGATCTGCTCTTAAAATTTCATAGAGAACAGACTTGTGATTGCCAAGGGGAAGGGGGTTGGGGAAGGGATGGAGTGGGAGGTTGGGGTCAGCAGATGTAAGCTTTTATATATGGAATGGATAAACAACAAGGTCCTACTGTATAGCACAGAGAACTATATTCAGTATATGATAAACCATAATGGAAAAGAATATTAAAAAAATATATATATATATATAAAACTGAATCAACTTGTTGTACTTCCCAAATTAACATGACACTGTAAATCAACTGTCCTTCAATAAAAATAAATACATTTTTAAAATAGGTTGAATACAAAAAAAAAAAAAATTCATTTCCTCTGGTTTCATGTGGCCTAGTGATGTTCTTAAAGAAAATCTCTAAAATATGATTTGTAAACTATGTGTCTGAAACATGATTTTTAACATATGAAAGGCTATGTGGTGGTATGTTAGCTATTTTTTGACAATACATTAGCCATCACAATTATGTGGTGTTTTTCCATATGCATGATAACATTAAACAAACCCACTACATTAAATGAGGTGCTAAGATTTAGTAATTAAGTATTAGTTCACTTAATAATTAAGTATGTTACAATTACAATTTTTTGTTAGCCCAAAAAGTAAACCTGACACACCACAGACTTAGAAATTAATTTTAATAATAGAAACCTACATTATAATTATCATTATCACTTTGTACAGACTCACTGTTTTGAAAAACTAATCTGTTATGTACTTGTTACCATTTCAATTACATTTGCAACAATTATGTGTGTTTAAAAGAAATAATAATTAGTAGAAATCATATTCATTCACTTAACAAGTATTTGAGTACCTATAATAAGGTAAACCCTGTTCCTTTTGCATAGTTATCAATAAAACTGTGGCATTTGGTTAATAGTCCCACACGGCACAAAGTGGAAACCTCCAACATGTTTCCTTAAGCTTAATAACGCTCAACATTATAATGCAGAAAAAAATTCAGTTTTACAGTTGCATTTTAATAACTCATATACACCTCTTCTCTTAAAAGCTTTGGAAATATTTTTGTGGCTTTTGTGAATTCACAGTAAAAAATAAAGTCTAAAAAAGGCTTCATTACTACTGATAGGGAGCACCTTTTATATGTAAACTTGACAGACTGTTTTTCATTTGTAAATGTCTTCATGACCTCATGCCATTTTCGTGAATATTTGCCTTTTTAAAAAATTTTTAGTATACATTCTATATTGAAAATGATATTACAGATCACTATTTATCAATAGTGATAGAAAATGTGCCTGATATTTGTTAAATGGGAAGGGGGCTTATAAAAAAAAATACCTGTTTTTGATAAACAAATGTAACATCTTCTATATGTAACAATTTCTTAATCTTATTAATCTCCTAAGAAGCAGAGTCCACTTCCATCAATGGAAGCCAAAGGAGACAAAGCTTCCTCTTCCTGTGTCCTGGCAGCTAGAACATGAACATGTTAAAGTTCTCCCTCATCATCTCCAAAGGTATGTAGGGGTTAGACAGAGTTTTGCCCCAAGTTTGCCTCATTATTAACCCAGTGAAACCCCCAAACCATCCCGTGTTTATCCTATCAGTTCCCAAGTATGCATTTGGAAAAGATAACTGAGCAACCAGAAGAATCCTTTCACTATTACTTCTGGAAATAAGTGCTATATTGGCAGGAATACCAACTAAAAGCCTCCAAGGCCATTTCTCCCTATCCGAACAATTAATGGAAATCAGTATTATTCCTCTGAGGACAGCCCTCAATTAGTGCACCATCCAAGACTTTAAAAACATAAGATGGTGATTCCTACTGCATCCTCATTTTCCAGTTTGGCCAGTAGAGAAGTGGTTAGGTCCTGAAGAAGAGTATTGGATTAGAAAATGTTTCATTGATTAGGAATTCCAATTTCAGTTCTGAATGTGGTTCCCTTCCTTGAGCCAAGATTGTAGCCTCTGGATCACAGTATATAAATATTAATCTAATAAATACTTTTTCTCCAGCTTAGGAAAGATCAAGATATATTTTTATCTGGTAGTATGAGTCCAATTTTACCACTTTCCTTTATTATTATATTAGCCTCTCAATGCTGTCTCACAATATAATAGCCAGTGTCCTTAGTAGAAGAACCATTCCATAGGACGTAAGCCGTTCTATTAGTTGATGACATATCACTAGGACCAAGGTAGCAAGGAGAAGGTATCCTGGATATCTCAGTACAATACACATATGTTAGTACAAAACACTGGTACATGAACTTTCAGTGAAGTTTCTGGGGATCCAATAACCTTGGCCTTGGTAGGGCAATACATTTCAAAGTAAAGGACACTTATGCCCCCTGCCATTAGCTAAGAGGCACAACACTTGGGCTTCTTTATATTTTGAATGTAATAACCAGCATATTTTGCTATACTGCTCTGAGCCACTCATCAGTTACTTAAAAGGATGCCACTTTCGATAAGACTCAGAAAAAAAGATGGCTCTCTAATTTGTCAAGATGGTGGTGCAAGAATCTCTGCCACTGAGCATATTCAAAGGTATACACAATGTCTTTGGCACACTGGGAAAGAGTACGCAGAAAGGAACAAGCCCTCAGATGAGAATCTCATGGGAGACCACTGGGGCTTTGGACAAATCCATGCCTTCTTCAGCATGTAAACTCTCTCCTTTGACAAATAGCTCCTGGCCTGCACTAAAATTTAATAAAGTCTGAATAGGTAACCATAGGCCACAGGTGGCCCTGTAACCTTACAGAACTAGGTATCGCCTGATCTATTTGCTCCAAAGTTCGGCATGTGTGATATAGGACTCCATCATGTGGCAGAAATAAAATCATCTGAAGTAATTGTTCAAGCAAACTGTGCACACTTTCAGTGCCAGCCTCCTACCATGCTGTAAGCTCTCCCATACTAACTCTGATCTCGTGTACAATAGAATAGTCAATGACCAGTTAGTGAGGAGGAAAATAATGGAGTCAGTTTTGTAATAAGTGCTGAATGAGATTCTAGGACTAGCTAGAAATTACTGCTGCAGAATTGTACTCCCATTCCAGTTATCCTTGAAAGACCATGAAGGAAGCTAATCCTTTTAGTATAAGGACATTTTAGCAGTCTATTCCATGGTCCACATCTTTCTGGAAAGGGTGACGGTCTTATGTAAAAATCTACACTAATTCATGGATAATTTGGACAATTATTTGGGGAAATGGGAAAAACAAGCCTCAAGGATTAGTAACAAGACAGTTCAGGGAAGAAGGGTGTGGAAAGACTTCCTGGAGTAGCCCCAGAATATGAAGATATATATGTTCCATCTGAATGCTTATTTTTTTAAGGATCATTTTAATGCTTACAGAATGGGGTGGCGGGAAAGCTCTTAACTGGTTAGAGAAAATGATCTCAGTGTATGTCAGTCACCTTCATTCTTTCCTCTCTGCTGGGCCTGCTGAATGGGCTCATTCACCACGTGAACATGGAAGCAGGCGTACACACCATGCAAGTCCTCAACAACTTGATCTCTCTCTCACCAGGGCTCACCTCACTACTGCCCGTGATGAATGCCAAATTTGCCAACAAGAGGTACCAACATTAAGAGCATATTCCAGATGAATAAATTAGTTACCCAATAGCAGTGATCTGGGACTCTTCTTGCTACTTGATAGAAAAGGGAAAAAAAAAATATATATATATATATATACACACACACACACACATATATACATATACATATATATATATATATATATATACACACACACATATATACATATATATATATATATATATATATATAGTTTGTGGGCTGATTTAACCTATCAAAGGAAAGTTAACACTGGTCCTCTTCAAGGGTAGAGAGTCATATGGATAAAACCCAGGTGATTCTATGGGATGTTCTTTCACACAGTATAGACTTCCTGGGTTAACAGCCTGGTACTGGTACTTACTAGCTGTGCAAATTTGTCAAGTCCTGTAAACTTTATACAAACTTAATTTCCTCAACTGTAAAATAAGGGGAAAATCTTATCTATGTCTCAGGGTTGTTATCAGAAATAAAAGACAATATATGTAAGACACTTAGAACAGTAACTGATACATAATAAGCACCACATAAGTAATGGCTAAATAAAATAATAGAAAACTATCATACTTAAAGGTAGAAAATTAATGGAAACTATAATAAATGATCATGAAACTTCTTTCAGGATTAAATAGTTGGGCCACACCAGTTACTAAAAAGCCTTAATGTATGTTGTTAGCTGAAGATAAAACATAAATGGCAAGTGGTGGAAAAAACTAATAAGCACCAAATGTACCCCCATAATCAGTTACAGAAATGAGGTCTGTAGTAGCTTCATCCATATTCATTTCCCTAACTCTGTTATGTGTATAATACTAAATACTAACTTATTTTCTTTTACGTTCCACCATGTCTATCTTATTTTTGTGTATGAAGTGTGCAGGTGGGAGTTAACTTTCCAATATAGTTGCAGATATAGGTGTATGTCTTTGGTGCAGGCAATCTGACTTGTTTTTAATTTTGATGGAGAATAGATCCAGTTTCATAGGAAAATTAATCAAGGCAAATCTGAAAATGTCAAAGATCTTGCCATGTCAGTGACACAAGGAGAGGGACTACGACACCAGGGCAGCATCCCAACCACCACAGTGTGGTTTTGGCTGTGTTGTTCCCTGTCACCACTGTCCTTCTTTCAGAAGTCTGGATTTCCAATTTTTTTCAGTATCCTTCCTTCTGTTGCTGGCAATCAAGAAATCTAAATACACACATAAACCAACACAAGGAGAATATTTGTATATATTTCTAGAAAAATGTGAAAAGCTATACATTCAAATACTAGTAGTGGTTAACTCAAGTGATAGAATTGTGTGGTTGGTCTTCATTCATTTTTGTTTTTAATTTTCTGTATTTTCATACTATTCTAGTGTACTACTCATATTTAGGAAAATTTTGTTTTTTTCCTAGTTGCCGGAACTTCTTTTTGTCTACAAGTTTAACTTTTTCAGAGGAAACAAAACAACTAAGTAGTAGGTATGTAAATATAATTCACCTGATAATTGCATGCCTGAGTTTACTTCTGCATTAAAAGTTAGGTCACATCATTGAAGTGGGGAGCCAAAAAACAAAATAAAATTATGAGATTATAAAAGTATTAGGGAAAATACTGTGAATTAGAAAGGGATAAGGAAAAATACAGTGGAAGATAAAATATTTTTATTTATATTTATTCCAATTTGGGTTTGTGAGAAATATAAGGACATAAATTTAAATTTGGCAGGTCCTGGGAACTGCACTGTCCTTTGAGTGATAGTGAATGGAGGACCACAGAGCTGGATCTAAATGCCATGCTCTGGCAGGAAGTGTTTGTGAGGGGAGTTGAAGCTACAACAAATTTAGAAAAGGTATCTCAGTATACCAGAGAGTATTTTGGTCTGTTTGTTTTCCTTGTTAAATTTGAGCTAAATATATTTTCAAAGGTTACCTAACCTAACATTTACTAGCAAAAACAACCAAATTATTTTGCTTTTCTGGAATCATACTGGGAGAGAGGTAGGTAGGAGGGTTGATAGTGGAGTAACAGAAATGATTAAGATGCATAATGTGTGTACATATGCTTTGAATGTTCTGAGAAATGCTGAAGCACAATAGACTTATGAATCACTGAGTCCTGGGTATAATTATTAGTTATTTCTCTTACTAGCTATGTAACTTGTGCTAGTGACTATTTTATCTCTGTACCCTCAGCTCCTGATGTTAAGATGAAAAAAATTAATTACATAACTCTGAGTTAAGCAGTAAATGAGATAATCCATGAAGAGTTTGAATCTCAGTTCCTGGCACAAAGTAGGTGCTTAAATTAACTTTAGCTAGTATTTTTATATAATGCTGATACTATTAGATTATATGTTAGATTATGGACTCAGCGATAGAATGGCCCTTAGGAAGTGTTTCTTTTAAGCCTCCAACCTTAACTCTAAATAAAGAAGCTAACACTTGGAAATAGTAATTATTTACTTATGGTCACATAGAATTTTAGTGGCAAAAAGTAAGAATAGAATGTAATTTTCATGAGACTTAACTGAGTCTTTTCTCTATCTGGTATATCTCACAGCTTCTCAGATCTACACATAAATGCATACTCAATGCACATTGGCCAAAAGGATAAACATGTACCTTAGCTTACCTGCTAACATAAATATTTAGAATATATTTGTGAAATCTGAAGAAAGATATATTGCATTTTTATTTTAACACTTGTTAGCGACTTAAATATATTGGGAAATACATGTAAGTACTCATGTTAAAAACATTGCATTTTTTGATATTTGCTCAGATAAGGAATTGAGATGAATATTTAATATGTTTATGAAAGACTATAAATGTTTAATATTAGAAAATTTTATTTTTCCCTCTAAAATAGCTAAGTGTAGATATTTTTAGATGAATATATACATATTTGTATACTCATATATATTTTAAATCACAAATGAAAATAAAGCAGAATATTGAGATAAGTTATGTTTAAAAGAATTTTGAGTTAGAAGGCTTTTTACATAATCTGTATTTCTTTTGAACCAACACACCTATAGCTGTCTGCTTGGAGTAATTTTAAATGGCAATAACTCAAAACATAAAAATTCAAAGTCTAAAATCAACTGAAATGGAGCACTTTTTCTTTGTATGGAAACAAGCAAAAATCGAATAGGGTGCTCTATAGAAACATTGAAGGATTATTCATTTCAGCCTTCATAAGTGAAAAAGGGAATTAAATCCATGTTAAGATTGACAGCTATTAGCTAAAACTGTTAACTCAAGTGAGTTTGAAGGGAGGGGGGGAAGGAGGGAGGAAGGGAACAGGCAGGGAGGAGGAAGGAAGGATGAAAAAGAGATTTAGGAGCAAAAAAGAAACCAGACATCAGTATCAATTCTAAAAGTAGTATGGTTGTTATTATCTCATATTCCACTGTAAAGTAAACTGTCTTTTAAGAAACATACCAACTAAAAGCTAACCAACTATTCAAAAAAACCTTTTTTTCCCCCTTCAGATTATTGCCTTATCAGCTGTATCTAGGGCAGTGTTCTTCAGTGGAGTGCTTCACACACCAGAAGGTGGGTAGGACAAGCTACACGATGTCAAGTAAAATTGACTTTCTACTTAGGTATTTTATTTGTTCCTTATTCTATTTTGTGCATGTTTCATACTGAAAAAGATATATTAGAACAGCAGTATTTGTAAAGTCCTGTAAACAAGTAAATCATGTATCAGGGATATGCACTTGAAACTGTTTAAATGACAGTGCATGTGATCAGTTATTCAGGGATCAATAGTCTAAACTGTCAAGCAGGGGTTAGCAAACTTCAGCTAGTGGGCCAAATTTTGTCTAACATTTTTTGTATTAAATAAAGCTTTATTGGAACACAGCTATATTTGAACATTGTCTACGAATGCTTTTGCACTATAACGAAAGAGTTAAGTGGTTAAGACAGAAACCTTAAGGCTTGCAAAGCCTACATTTATTTTTTTCTCTGGCCATTTACAGAAAATTTTACTGTTCTCTTAAGAAAATTAAAATGCAAGAATTCAGGTCAAAGATGCTTGCAGGCAAGGAGAGAATCTTAGTATCTGTTAGGGACATGGTTTCCAGAGTTTATAAATAGTTGTTACACCTTGGAATTTCCTTGGCTAACAGAAAAAGGTGCCGGTGTATCTTTTTTTTTTTTTTTTTTTAACCTTAAATGCAAAGTACACTCTATATCTCTTTCCCCAAATTAAGCCTTCCTTCTAAAGGAAGAAGGCAGATGACCTTGGCAAAGTTACTCTCTAAACCTTGGTTTACTTATATAAAAAATTAAGAACTGTGATATCTTATGGGATCTTTTAAGTGTCATGCCTGCATGTGCTCCATGTTTGGCAAATGAATCCTCCTCAGTACAATGATAATTGCTCTCTTCCCACATATTTTGGTACAAAATATCTCACATAGGTTTGATTCTATAAAGCAACACTAATACATGAGTATTTATTGATGTTTGACTATACAGTCACACACAAACATGTACATATTTGTGTCCTTTTTATATCTAAAAAAATCAATAAAATATAAACAAAAAGATATAAATTACTAATTAAATAACATTAAAATGACAGTAGAAATATATATCAAGTTATAGACAAACTGGCTGATGTTTCATGGATGTTAACTTATTCATGAAATTTAGCCAGGATTTTGGCCAGTGGTCTCAGTATTTGACCCGGACAGCTAGGCTCAGATTGTGGGCTTAAGATCCAAATGGGAAAGAGCTCTACTATATTTCATAGTTTTAATTTGGATATCTTCAAATTGGAATGTCATAGTGCCAAAAGTATCATTTAAACCATGTTCCTTTGATCCTTTGAAGATTTTCAATTTTGTCCATCGGAATACATGTTCTTAATGGGAGGATTAATGGATTTCTCTTTGGAGTCCTGATATTTAGCTGAGTGCCTAGAAAATGTTAGGTTCTTAATATTTATAGGATAAATGAAAAACAAAAGGAATTGATATTATGTGGTAATTGGAAGGAATAGTTGAGAATGAACAAAATGATTACCTCATAACTATAAACAATTACTAGAATTAAGTTATGTTGCATTAATTCCTTCATCTAATATTTATCTTTTAATCTTAAACGTCATATGTGTATATAAATAAATCTAAAGTTTACTTAAAATACAAGTTCCTGGTGGAAAAATCCAGTATTTTTACAACACTCGAGACCTAGCCTTGAGTTGAGCACCTGCCATGTTCAAGGCTAAAAAAATAAAGTTTCAGAAATTAAAGCATTTTAATTTATAAATTAAAAAAATATATAAAACAAGCCAACCAGGCTTGTTAGCATAGAAAATCTCTAATGCAGGTATTATGCTATAGCTGGGATATACATATTATTAACTTTAAGTATCATTTTTAATAAATTATTAAAATACTACCTTTTCCCATTTATAGCTGTAAATGGTGATCATGACTATTCTGTTTATCACATTCCAGTGTTTTCAAAGACAAAACTGTATTACTAAGTCAAAAACTCTTATCTGCCATTTTCAACCATTTTGTTCATAAGAAAATTCAGTGGTAGATCCATATCCAAGATGTGGAGGCAAGGACCAGTGGGAATGAGATAGAGTTTCTGTCCTGCAGAGTGTGTCCCTCAGGGCAAATTATAGGATCTCATCATGAGTGTGTGCAAGGTAAAGAGAGTAAATTTAAGTGAAATTTGAGCTCTTTGCATTACCCACAGACATCTAATATGGTTCAATGTTCCAAATAGTAGGGTCATTCAGTCAGTGGTAATATTCAAAGCCATGTCCTATTTTCTATGACATGTTGCACTGAATCACGCCCAAGTAATGAACTTGAGGTAAAAAGACAGAATCTGTGAATGTTTGGTAGAGAGTCCACAGCAAGAGAACGTTAATTATTTTAAAAGATCTAGAATCCTAAGCAAAGAAAAGGCGAGTCATAAAGCCAATCTTATAAACTGGGCTGGCTATGCAAACCTGGCAATGTTTACAGAAGGCTGCAGTTAAATAAGTAAGCAGGCTGCCAACTACAGAACTACTTTCAGTTCTACTTCTGTAGGAGTAGGGTGTATCACATATTTAGGTCACAGCAGGGGAGAGTGAGGCAGAAGCCACAGTTTGATGATCTTTAGCACCAGCAACTGGGAGAAAAAAAGGCTACCAAGAAATTAATCTACTTGTGTCTTGAGGAAGACTAATTCCTAGAGTTATAAAAATTATGTAACTAGGCACAGAAATTAACTTTCTATTTTTAATATTTGCTATTTGGAAATTATCTTAAAGAGATGATAACACACCTCCCCACCAGGCAAGATATTTAGTTTCTCAATTTAACACTTTGTTCTCACCCAAATAATCACCAGATTGCCGATCTTTACACCTGTATGTAAAGCACTGCAGAGAGGGGTATTTTACAGCCTGTATATCCAGAAGCATTCACAATAAAAATTGTTCAATATCTTCTCCAACGTTTTAAGTTTTCACAAAGTTGATCCAAAGGTTAAGGTAAAAACAAATCAGACTCTAGGTAAGTGTTTGAACAACTTTAGCAAGATGATGCTATGGAAAATACGCAGCTAATTTCTCTTGAAACTTCATCTTTATAGAAATTAAGCCCCAAAAGCTATACTAAATACTTTTTGCTGCCATTTCAATGGAGTTTTTATAAAATAAATTCCTTTTAGGTAATTTGACTCATGAGAGCAAAATTATTTGAACACATAGAACATATGGGTCTCAAAAAATGGTGTGCAGAAGAGCTACTAAGGAAGTTCACAGATTTCTAGACTCCATGTCAAGGGGTTCTGATTTTGCAGTTTGAAGATAAAGCTTGGAAATTTATTTTTAACCAAACCACCTAGATCATTACTCTGCCAAACACCAAATAAATCAGAGATGAAAGAAAAATGAAACTGAAGGATCTTAGTACTGACACTGTTTGGATACTAGAAGTGGAATATTGAGGGTTGGAGGGAAGAGGATTTGCTTTTGATTGACTAAAAACTGCCAAAATCATCTTTGAAGGAAGCCATGTTTTTTACCCACAGAAGAATTAAAGAGAGTGAAGGGTTATGATAAAGCTTTTATCTTGGGCAAAACTGATGCAGTGACAGTGCTGTGATGTGTGAAACCAGCAGAGAAAATGCCATGCCATAAAATATAAAATTGCCCAAGTAAGCCAGGGAAAAAAATAACATTCAGACATACAAGTATTCAGGTTACTTTTCTAAAGAGTTTTGACTTTAAAAATGTTATTAAATTGCCCCCCTCAAAAAATTACCTTTAACTTAGTTCTTAAGTGTAAAGAATAAAAACTATTAATAAAAACTAATAAAAACTATTTTTCTCTGTCCCCATGCATGACTAAAAGTGAATAACTGAAACAACCAAACCACATTTGACTCTTTACCCCAAAAGTGATTACTTTGTCATTTTCACTGCAATGGGACACATATGCCATCCACAACAAATTACTAATGTGCCTATGATATTCTGCAAATAAATACAATGTATTTTTACTTGTGAGTACCATCTGCAGGATTTCAAGCATGCAAAATATTTTGATGCTTCAGGGAATTTTATATAATTGATGCTGTATTTTTCTGAGAATGCTTCAAATGACTGATTATGAAAGATTTGCCCAGTTTCACTTACATTAACTCTTGAAAATAATATCCTCACATTCTCTGACTTCAATTTCAGCAGTCAACCCACTTCTTCACCAGTACCCCATTTAACCTCCTCCAAATCCCTGCCGCTTTATATGAAAAAGGAACAAACCCCACAGGTGATCTAGGTAATGTAATAGTATTTCCTCCAGAAGTATTTGGTTATTTTTCAGTAACCATTAAAACAAAGACAGATAGCAGGTTCCCTTCACATAGTAGCTGGGTACTGTGTCATCACCACTATCCCCTTCTTTCTGTTGTCATGAGAGCTCTCCAGGCAAGGCCAAATCCTCTGGCCAGACAGCTACTCTTGAATAGGAGGCCTCCTAATCATCCCAGACTTACCAGAAGCATCTGGTCCTTGGGAAGTTACCTTGGAGCATTAAAATGGGAGCTTGTAGGGCTGTCTGTGGAGCTGAGATCTCAGGCTGGGAAATGAAACTGCTTTGCCTTTTCACTGAACCAGCTGAGATACCTGCCTATAGGTGATGTACATCACACTTTTTAAAAGAGGCAGCGACACATGATGAAGCTACATCCTGCTAGAGCAGCCCCCAGTAAGAAGTGCCAGAAAACGAAAATCACACTAAGGTAGCAGCAGCCCACGTGATTCACAATCAGCATTGAGGAGAGGATTTTTCTCATATGGAAGGACTTGTGAACAAGTCAGATGAGCTGGGATCCAAACTGAGAGCAGTGGAAGGGGAAAAAAAAAAAAAAAAACAAACCCACTTTAAAAGAGCCTCTAATAAACTATACCCCACTTAGGAGTCTTCTATTTTTATTCTGATCTTATGAGTTAACCCATGGATCTAACATTGTAATTTTCAGAAGCAATACCTGCAGAGCCAAAGATTCTTTAGTGCCTTTTCTCTTATGCTCATTTATACCATTACATTTAGTACCCAAATCCCATTAACTCCACATCTTGGCTTGGGTTGTAAATGACTACAGAGACATATAACCACTAGACCACATCCTCCCTGAGGGCCAGAATTGTATTTCAAAAGTAGAATCCAAATTATTTAAGATGTGATGGTAAATGCTCAGATGTATATAAAAACAAATAGAGATGCCGTTTGTCCCGTTAATAAGCATATATATAGTTTATCTCATTTCATCATCACAACTATTCAAAGGGCAGGTGATAAAAAGACTGGGAGGCTTAGAGAAGCAAGTATCCTGTCCAATATGACACAGTCTCCAACGTTGGGTACATCCAAGCTTTGAAACTTGGAAATCTGACCCCAGTGGCGATGGCCTCAACCAATATTTCTGTCTATTCAGTAAAATATGTTAAAGAAGAAACTCTATCACACAAAACAGGTAATGTATCAAATTAGTATATCTTCATATCTTCATTTATTTCAATAGAAGGATGTTTTTCAAAAAAGTGCTCATGTGGACAGAACATTTTCATACCCTTGTTTCCCCTCCTTGTAAAAAAAAAAAAAAAAAAAAAAGTATAGCTCTTTGATCTTCAAGGTCCCCAACTACTAAAAATAAATCAATTGCCTTGATAAGCTACTGAATGTCTCTGAAAATTAACTAATCAAAAATGCCCATTTTAGTAATTTCTACTCAATATCAGGGAATGCAAGATGTACTCTAAGTTGAGGCAAAGAAATGCCTGAGCATATCCAAATATCTGAAAACCAGGATGTTTTTGTGTATTTGGAGGGTGGTCACTTAAAGAGGATAGTTAGTAATACACTTTCTAGAAAAATTTGCAATGGAGGAAGCAGCTGTGTTTTATTGGGGAAATTTGCCACCGAACTACTCAGTAACTCCCATCTGACCCTCCAAAATCAACTTGTACAGGTAGAATCTACACCAACTATTTTCATAAGAGGTGATTCTGAAGAAAAACATATGCCCGGATTAAAATAAAAAAACAAGTAGTGAGAAAAAGATGAAACAATGAACCCAGGCACCAAATAAATCAAACTGAAGGGAATTGTGATTAACAATGTTGGCTTTCAACGTTTTTACACGAAAGCAGTTGACTGACTTTACATGCACAGATCTGGCAAAATTAGAACAAAAAGTCAAGATATTAGTATCTTCTTAAATTTATATGTGGAAGTCTGACTGTAATGCTATTGTCTATCCTGATTTTTTAAAAAGAATGATGATGAAGCAAGAAGGGCAAAGAATCTCCATGTGTAACAAAGTGAACTGTTGTGAATTATTCTAGATTTCAAGGAGAAGCACATTTCTCTCAGGTATGATTGCTAAGCTCTTGACTCACATTTTGATATCTTAGTTCACCATCTTCAGATACCAGTAGGTATCCCAGTGGAAGCAACACTAGCTGCGTGCTAATTTAATAGCTGGATCTTATATCCAGTTGGTGTTCCACCCAAAATCAGCAAACCTTTTAACAACCAAATTAAAATCTTCAAAGACTTCTTCTGAACACAGCAATAAAACTGTGGGTAGTTAGTTAGCCATTAGAGTTTAACATAGTAAAGTCAGAGAAGAGCCAACCCAAAATAAAATCTGCCTGTCCAGAACCCAACTCAGCTCCTCATCAAGAGCATCCATCAGCATAATTAAAAAATAAATGCACAGATGGCATCCATAAACAAGTCTCAGAGCCAGAACAGGCTATGCTGTCAACTCTTGCTAACAGAGTTACCTAAATAGGTTACCTAGATAATCCAAATCAACAAACACCAGCCTGTCACAACCCAACTCCATCCCCCAGGTGACTTAAATTTAACTCTGGAACATAAAGTTGCCATTTAGATATGTTGAATTCTTCAAGGATATTAAAAACTGGTTCTTATCTTTTTTTTTTTTTTTAGACACTCAAACTTTGATGTTTCCAGTGATCTTTTTTTTTGTAGGAATCAGATGCAATATAAGTCTTGCAACCTGGAAGATCAAGAATTATGCTGAAGGCAGGAAAGAATCCTAGCTCATAGCTTAGGAAAGATATGGAGTTAACCTGCAACTGTAAATTATTATTGTTGTTGTTATTAATAATATTATTGGCACTGCTATTATCCTGGTTTGCTACTCAGTTCACTGACTGAACAAACATACAAGGCTTGCGCAATGTTTTCTAGAGTCATAGGATGAATTTCAGACAATCCACAACTAAAATAATAAATGAATAGGGGAAGGAGAGATTTAATCTTAAGCAAAACCCTTTGGCCAAGGTTTACATACACAAAGGCACAATATTTAAAAATTTGTCTTTGTAATCAAAGAGACCTTAGATGCCACCCACTAGCTATATGATTGTTAACCTAACTTCAGGAACTTCATCTGTAAATTGATGATCACAATACCTACATCATAAGCTTATTTTAGGATAAAATGAAATGATGTAGTTAAGATTTCAGAACATAGCATGTAGTAAACATTGTAGTATTGTTTCTGTTATTTTACTAGAGAGAATATGAGCAAAAGTGGAATCAGTGTAATAGATCACTGTTAGGTATCTTTGAGCAAAACTTATCCTGGTTGGATTATTGCAGTACCATACTGCTAACTATGAGATAAAAAGATTAAAGTGAGATGTTCTCACCAGGCAAGCCTTCACATGGCTGCTTCTCCTTAGACACACTGTTATGGCTGTTCCATAGAGGACCAGTCATATATCTGAGAATGTAGTAAAGAATTGAACATTGTCCCTTTTTTGGTTCAACTGACGTTGCAGCAGGTACTACAGAACCTGAAGATTCATATTCTTCAAGCAATTACCTTTGTGATGTTATTTTATTAGATTTAATTAGATTCTTTATAAAAGATGTAAAGATAAAGGTAGTGCAGGCACTTTTGGAGGATGTATCAATAATATACATTATTTTTATTATCTTATTGGGCATATATATTTGTGTTACTCATTGAAAATTGTCTTAACAAGAGCCACAGTTCCTCACTGTCAATGCTGGCTAGACCACTGTCATAAAATAATTAAATCACAAAGTTTGTGAGCTACTTATATCCAGTTAAAATGTAATTAATTTGGCAAATTAAGTTCCGTATAGTTTTAAAAGTTCAGATTCAACCTGGAAATTTCTGTTATTGATATTTGAAATTGACTCTGTAACTCTTCTCAGCCACAGGGCATTGGACAGAGACCAGAAAAACACAATGATGGAAGATGGATGCATTTTGAAATTCTCAGACACAGGAAACTCTAAGGCCAAGTTACCTGAGTGAAGAAAACAAACAACAAAAAACAAACAAAAAAACACTCCTGCCTGTATAAATTAAATTCACAGATAAAAGTAGAATAACCTTCCTTAGGAAAGAGTTTGTGAGGACAATATATATTTAAAGTTGGAATTCTGAATCATTGTAGGCCAAGGCACTGAAAGAGAATTTTTGGTAGCTATTATTCTCATCAATGAGGAAGCCACAAAAGCATAAATGAGTGTACAACTAGGACAAATGGCAGTAGCAGGCAAAGACTTATTAGAAACTAAGAAAAGAGAAAAAGGAAAATTGAGACAACAGAGTTTTTTTTGTCCTTCTAGGACAGATCCTTAGTAAAAAGAAATTAAAAGTTAAAATCTGAAATCTGCTATAATGTATAGAGTCACATACAAATACACTTAAGTTAACTGTATTAAAAACTAGACATAATTATCACACCTCCATATAGATTTGATAATTTTCATGTAAATCTTTTTTTGTCTTCATAAGTCTACAGGTTAAAAATCATTTTTATGTGCTTATAGTTGTCTATAATTTTAAAAATAGTAATTACTAAATTTTTGAGCATTTACTATTTACCAGACATGATACAAAATAGAGGTAAGATTTCATTTATTCTTAATGATAATCCTATGAGGTAAATACTATTATTTTCCTGTTCTTCAGATGATATGACAAAAGCTTTGGAGAAGTTTAGTGATTTTCGCAATCATACAAGTAATGCAAGTATACTACCCTAAGTAGGACCGGTAGATATCTAATGGAATTACAGACAAGGATTTAGTGCCTTGAGGACACTAAATAAGCATCACCCTTATAGCATTAAGTATGTCACAACATGACCTCATTATCTATGATGCCTGAGTGTACCACACATTACTCAAGCCACGTATAATTTCAGTGTAGCCTTTGATATAGAAGACCTCTAGTCTCTACAGCAAAGACAGGCAAATTTTTCTGGGAAGGGCCAGATAGTATCTTAGCCCTTGCAGGCCAGACAGGCTCTAGTGCAACTACTCAACTCTTATTATAGTACAAAAGGAGCCACTGACAACACATAAATGAATGAGTATGGCTGTGTATCAGTAACGTTTTACTTACGGACATTCAAATTTGAATTTCATATAATATTCACATGCCATGAAATAGTCTTCTTATTTCTTTTTAACCATTGAAGAATGTAAAAACAAACAAACAAAACCCAAAAAACTTCTAAGTCCTGAGACCATACAAAAACAGATGTTGGACCCAACTTGGCACACAGGCTGTAGTTGATTGACGCTCTACTCTACAGTGTCTAAAGTTCTTGCTGGTAGTGGCTTAGGCACTTAAGTATTCGTAAAATCTGGTATAACTCTATCCTACTATTTACATCCAAGGTAAGTGTTAACTTAACACTTACCTTAAAAACACTTACGTTAAAAAGATGGCCCAGGGCTTCCCTGGTGGTGCAGTGGTTAGGAATCCTCCTGCCAATGCAGGGGACACGGGTTCGTGCCCTGGTCCGGGAAAATCCCACATGCCGCGGAGCAAATGGGCCCGTGAGCCACAACTACTGAGCCTGCGCGTCTGGAGCCTGTGCTCCGCAACGGGAGAGGCCGCGACAGTGAGAGGCCCGCGCACCGCGATGAAGAGTGGCCCCCGCTCACCGCAACTGGAGAAAGCCCTCGCACAGAAACGAAGACCCAACACAGCCAAAATTAAAAAAAAAAAAAAAGAAAAAGAAAAGATGGCCCATCTTTTTAATGCATTATTCAGTTTTGAAGTGATGCAATTAATTAAGCCCATAAAACACAAGTAATCCCTGGTTACATAATAAAGAACCAAGTATAAAGCTTGCCTGATCCTTGACGCTAAGTGGTATTTTCCACGTTAGAATTTAAACAAAGAACTTGGGATCAAGAAAATGACCTTGGGACATTCTTGTACATTTGACAAAATGAGTTTGGAAATTTTTGTTCTAGCAAATTTTGAGAAGTTTATCAAAGAGATAACTTCCAAGATTTGTAAGAAATAAAATATAAAACATCTAATCTTTTCTCAGGATCATTCTACTGGTACTTACAAATTTAGCTATCATAAATAATTTTTACTTGTGTATTATTTATATTTCCCCATTATTCTTTAAAAAAATGTTACCATATTTTATTTGTTTTTGGTCACTTTTCTAATTAAAATAAATAGGTTATCTGAATTATAATCTAGTTTCAAAAATCCCTTTCAACTTCATAATTTCTGCAAAGTCAATACCCCAGAGAAACAATAAAAATGACAAAAGATTATCTGACCTGTTGCCCATTTTGACAGATCAAACCAAACAGCAAGTGTTCTTACATGTAATCGCACCTTTTGGCATATCTAGGGATGATATTCAAAAAGTCCCAGAAGCTTTCACTGCTATCAACTTTATTTTCTTCTAACTGTTGTACTACCAAATTGAGGATTTTAGGGCACTTTTGCAATAACCTTTAAAATTACTGGAAGAAATACAAGTATAGTTCTTCTTTTTGCTTGTCAAATAGCTACAAAATAAGCAAAATGAAAAAGAATCAGTTAATAACATGGTATTTGCCAGATTTTCCCATTGCTAATTACTTCTCACAGGCATTTAATTGATTCAAGATTTGAGTGGTCCTGATCTTTTGTTTGTTTTTTGTTTTTGTTGTTGTTGTTGTTGTTTTTCTTTTGAGTGGTCCTGATCTTAATACTGTGACCATTCATGCCACGATGCTTTGAGGTCAAGTCAAGGCAGCCCTTCTTTTCTTTTACAGAAGCAAAGGCTGTACAGTGTTTGATTATTAATATCAGAGCAGCTATAAGCTAGAATGAATAATTACAGGAAGGCCATCAAATAAATAAATAAATAAAAGCAAAGCCAGGAAACCTATGACTTTCACTTTTACAAAGCTTTGTAGTGCTCAATATATTTTCACATCCTTCTCAGTTGATTCTCATAACAATGCCCAGTAAAATAAAGAGGAGATCTTTCCAAAAAAGCAAACTTCTCTCTACTTTGCCACATCATGACTGACCATTTGAAACAAAAAGAAACTAGAATTGTACACAGGAAATGCTATTTGAAGTACTAGGAGGCAAAACTTAAGAAGTACAGTAACAAAAAGAAATACATCAAGTGTATAAGGCCAAGGAATGGACTCTTCATTCACCTAGATTAGCAGGATGGATGCCAAGAGAAGTAAGGCTGTAAAACACGATTCTCAAGGGATGAAATAGAATTAGTGACAATTCCCAGCAGTCACAGAAGAAATAAATTCTAAGAAGAGGAAAATTTAAAGGAAAAGAAATTTATTTTCAGAACTCTTGGTAGAATCTGTTAGGCTGTCCCAATTTTCTGATGGACCCTGTCACTGTAGGGATACCTTTCTTAGCAGAGCTTCACCCTCTTCTTCATTCAGTTTGCTCCATATCCCCCATTCCTTCTTGAATAGACACCCCTATGGGAAATGTCATTGCTCAACAGAACTGTAAGAGCTCTATTGATCAGTGAGCTAGGGAGGAGAAAGGAGTGACTCAGGGCTGAAATGTGTAAGAAAATAAATTCAGGGAAAGAAGCTAAAATAAAGCATGAAATGAATCACTGAAGAACAGGAAACAGAAGCAACAGTGATTGTTAAAAGACCCATATATTCTTCTTCTTTCTTATCCCTCAACCTTGGTTATAAGCCCTGGTAGTAGGAACTTTGGTGGCAGCCTTTAAATGGTAAGCATGTTATTCATCAGCTTTGCAGAAACTGTACTTGGCTTTAGTCCATCTACCCAGTGACTATTACAATTGATTATGTCACAATTTCAAATGCTTTGCCCTCAATGTCCAACACTAGAAATGGAATGAGGGACATCTTCATGGTTTTGTCTTTCCCCTAATGGCAGCTTTTCTCTAGTCCTCAGATGTCTGACTCCTCATTGTTGGGGTGGGAAACATCATTCTGTTTCTTCCCATTTGACTTGGCATATATTAGGGAGATAGAAAATGGAACAACAGTTCACCGGAATGGAGCTCTGAGTAAGTTAAATGCCTCCTGAATAAATGTGCGGTATCTCTTTCCCAGGCCTAGGTAATTGCTTTTTTTATTTATCTCAAACTGTTTTCATCCTCTCCCATAGCCTAATAGAGTCACTCTCTGCACACAGTGGATTTCCATCACAGAAGCTCACAGGATGCAGCCTTTGCTGATAAAAAATAAATAAATAAATAATGGAGTCCATGTTACAGCAAGTGGAAGCTGAAGTTTTACATTTATATATTAAATTAAAATGGCTTTCTGTCCATTTTACACAAAATGTAAATTATAGTTCAGTCAGGCAGTAGACGGAGGTTGGTTGCTTTTTGAGCAGAGATGTCTGAAAGTTTTATTTCAGGGCAAGCATCCCTCATAGGCCATACAGACATTTATTAATAAGTTAATATGGCAGTATTCATTCTAATCATATCTAGTATCTGTCTTGTGCACAAGTAAAAGTCTGGGTGAAGGAAGAGGACATTAATATCTTTTAGATGAACATGGTTGATGAATACTCTCCTTAAAGTAAATGAAAAAACCCAAATGGAAAGAGATACTTTTAAATGAACAAAAAATCAAAGATACGAAGAATGTATTATCACTCTACACGGAACCATTATCTTTGTCAAAAGATTCACTCCTTAACACCAATCAGAACTTTATATTTTTTCTCCTTAACCAGAACACTCAGGCAACTGTGATCTACAGTCTGAGCAATTGTTTTAGTGAATAGAGGACCACAGGTCTTGAATTATACAAAGAATACATTTAGGTAATGAGAGATCTTTTTTGCCATTAAAATATGGACTATTTCATGATGTTTGGGAGGCTCTATAACTAGAAGACATTTGCTGCTACTAGACCCATATGGACAACAAATATGATAACACAAAACAGTTATGCTTTGTCTGTATTTAGCCAGCATAATAGAAATATGCCTGATTTTACAGACACAACACATTTCCAGAAAATAGTACATGGGACTTCAAACTTGCTTCAGTTTTTTCTGCTCTCAGACTTGACAGCTAACAACACTTCAATGAAACAAATACTTGGGATAGTAATTAATCTATAGCTCCAACATGGCAAACACCTGGCAAATGTGCCCATACTCCCACATTCTGCTCTCAGAACAGACATCATAATTCATTATGGCACTCTTCCACCAACTCAATATTTGGACACAGATGACTCAAAAGCGCACACAAGGCAGTGACTAGCAATTGATCCATGTCTCCATTTCTTACTGGTTAGCATAGGTAGTTAAAAGCTCTGACTTACAGTTTCAGATAAGAGTTGAATAACTCTCAGTCTATTTTTTTTTTTTTTTTTTAATGTTCAGTAAAACCTCACTTTAAAGGTAAAGGAATTAAGACCAACCACAGTGAAGCAGTGAAGGCATTTACTCAAACCAGCAGTTATTTGTAGAGCAGAAAAGGACCTCGGAGAAAAAAAAAACTTAGTCAAACCCATTAATTTCACAGATAAGAAAACTGAGGCACAGAGCAGAAAGATTTGCCCAAGAACAGGTACCAGATCTTGTGCCAACCCTGATCAGCTGAGGTAGCTTTCTGGACCACCATGTTGAGAAGGATTCTAAAGCTGAGTCTTAGCCTAATGGATCAATTGATCAATTAGCAATGATCAATTAACTATGCCTCTGAGGTGTGAGGGCAGGGAAGGGCAGAATAAAACATGCGGTATGATATTCCTTATTTGACCTCCATATTCTGAGCCCAACTGCACCAAAATAACTTCATGACAATGATTTGGATTCCCAAATAGTGCTCTCCACCTTAAGGAGAGAATGCTTTTGTCCTGTTTGCATAACTATTCTCGTTCATATGAAAGCAAGGTTTTTCAATAGCTATAATGAAGTTGGTATTCTGCTTTAATACAATAGTGAACTTAGTTAATGCTCCTGAAGTCTAGTCTTACAGTGCTGACAAATGCAAATTGCTGAGCCTGCAAGTTTCAAGGTCAGACTCTGGAATATGGCAGCATTATGAAGGTAATGCAAGGCCATTTGGGGAGAGGCCAGCTGGCTTTCTCATGTGCCATATATATCATTTCCTTTGAAGTTTCATCAAGTATATTTGCACCTCATTTTAGATAACAGTATAGAAAATCACAGCTTAGAAAATAATTTAGAATATTTCACTTTGAAAAAGTGTTTATCACAAGGTCCCTAATACTACCAAACTCCTCCCGTACATTTAAAATAAGATATGATTCTCCCAACTAGTTTAAAAATAACTTTTCTGTAACAAATCTACCACATAAAGTAAAATTCACATGTTCATAAACAGTATCTCCTGGGAAAAAAGCCCAAATAATTGACAATGTAAAACTATTTTTCATTCTGAGAATCATATAGCATATGGCATTTCACAAGATCTGCTTCTGAAAAGCATCATGATTATTATTCTACCGTGGAGTCACTAAAGGCAAAACAGATGCAGAAAATGGATTACAAAGTCAGCTAGGAAAGACATCATTGTTAACAACTTATTTTTGAAACCTCAACTAAAGAACAGCTTGAGCCAAGTTTGAAGACATTTCTTTACTGGACAGTATTTGATGGCATGCAAGCAGACATATTTGCCTTATTTGGGTTATGGGCAGAGGCAATATAGTTTTTCATGGTTTCTTAATTATTGTTCATATGTTTATAAGAATACAGGTATCCTCTGCTTTTCAAAAGTTTGCTTTATGTCCCTTAACTTTTTGGAAAGCCCTACATTAGTGCCTGTTTTTGTAACCAAGATAAATCCAAAGAGCATTTTCACTTTTGTGAGAAAAGGCAAAGAGCAAAAACAGCATTCAGCATTTGTTTTGCAGCGAGCCCTTATAAAGGCAGCCTGCACCCTGAGTTGTGAGAGTGGCACCACCAAGCTCCTTCCCTAGGAACTACACTTGCATCTTAGCATCAAGCCTCCATAGCTCTGAATTGCGTCTGTGAGCATCTGTGCTTTATCTCCATTTATTCTGTGCAATCTTTAGCAAGATGTATCCTAAGGCACTTGATTCTTCCCTTTACACCATTTCAGCTTATGAAAGGTTTCATAGGAACGGACAACTTTTGGATAGCAGGGAAAACCTGTATAGAGATATTAAGCAAATTTTACTGGTCTTTCTAAACACTTGCTATTTCCCATCAGCACCCTGATGCTTCTGTGTTCTATTGCCTTCCTTATGTCTAAGTTACAAGAATACCAGCTTAAGGCTGGTATTAAATATGACAAATACAGTCACATTTCACACCCTGAAGGAAAACAGACGAAAGCAAAGATTAAGACATGAAGCCAAATATATCGATGTAACTTAGACTATTCCATTTTGGAAATGTATTTTTGAAGCTTCCCTAGCACCACTAGTAATTGTAGTAAATTGTTTATCCATGCCACGATGGCCTTGTATCCAGTATATTCCTCAGTCAAAGCTTCATTTGTAGCTTTTATCACCATAGCAGAAGATAAAGAAAATTGTAACTAAACAAATCACTCTAACATTGCAAAATTACTACACTTGTAGTATGGATCTGCAAATTGGCATCTCTCCAAGAAAATGCAGTGTTGAAAAAAATAAAATTATGTATTGGATTAGCAAGAAAGAACATAACTGTTGGCAAAATAGACACTACAGTTGAAAGTTCATATTTTTATAATTAGACAACAATTTAAAAAATATTTATTGTATTTCTTCCAACAGTAAGAGGAATCTCAGCTGGCATTTTTCTATCCTATGCTAACATAATGAATTGTTACCTTATGACCATTTTTAAACTATGTAATTGGAAATGTATGCAATTGGGGGAAGGAGAGAGGGAGGAGTGGGAGAGAAAGATGGAAAGAGATGGAAAAAGAGAGGGAAAGAAGGAGCGAGGGAGTGAGAGAATGAAATTTTGCTAGGGAATTCTACCTACCATTCCAATCACATGAATGGACTGGGAGAAATAAATTTTATGTCACCCCAGTAAGATTCACACCAAGAGACTTATGGTACAAGAGTAATTAGGGTTGACATAGTCAGTTCTTATTCTTAAAACTTATGGAAAAAATGTTTAGATGGTTTTTCAATTAGTCATATATATTTTGTTCATGGTAATGACATTATTCACATGCTTGGATAAAAACTAAGAGATATATCATAGTTACATAGAGAAACCCTAATTAAAATAGAAATTACTTAAAAAACACTAAGTAGATAATGACAGTCTGAAAGAACCAACAGTTAGAGTCTTCATAAGTAAGTATATATATATGTTTATACATTTGGGTATATGTATATCCCCACACATATTTACATGACTTTTCTTGATTGCAATAGTAAGATACACTCATATACTTCGGTTAAAGAATTTGCCATGCAAGATTTGGGCACTTTTTGGTTGTTTCCAATTTTTTCATGATTAGCAATAACAATGCTCTTGGCCATCTCTTAGTGTTCTGAGACCCAACGTCAATGTGCGGAGAAGGGATTTCCCCCCACACCACCAAGCAATTCTTGGACACCGACTGGGTCTCCTACAATTCAACTTAATTCTAACGCTAACTACCTGCAGATAGCATCAGATTCCACGGATCAAAGGCACAGTATTACAAGACTGTCTCCCCCTCCATTTCGGATGTCATTCACTTGTCCAGGATGTCACCTGAGCTTCTGACAGACCAGCTATAGATTGGAGCTTTTGACAACCCTAAGCTTGGGTATCTGACACCAGTCACCACTCCAGGTTATTACCTGCACTTCTGACTGACTAGCTGTAAAACACAGGTTCCCAGGATGCCGCTCCTCCAGTGCGATTAATTTGCTAGAGCAGCTCACAGAACTCAAGAAATCTGTTTTCTCACTAGATTATGGGTTTATTATAAAAGGATATAACTCAGGAACAACCAGATGCAAGCGACTCATATAGGGCAAGATATGGGGAAAGAACATGGAGCTCTCATGCCCTCTCCAGGCACACCACTCTCCAGGAACCTACATGTGTTCACTGCCCCAGAAGGTCTCAGAGCTCAGTCCTTTTGAGTTTGTATGGAGGCTTCATTACATTACAAAGATATGGTTGATTAAATCATTGGCAACCGATTCACCCTACAGCCCCCCTCTCTCTCTTTCCAGAAACTGGGGGTGAAAATTCCAGCCCTCTAATAAGGTGACTGGTTCTCCTGGTAACTAGCCCCTATCCTTAGCTGCCATCCAAAAGTCACCTCATTAAAATAACAAAAGACACTGTCATTGCCTTTATAGCTATCACCACTTTGGAAATCCCAAGAGTTTTAGGAACTTTGGGATGAAGACCAAATATATATTTATTGTAAATCACAATATTATACCATCTTTGTCCATATTTTTTTAAAAATTCACTAATTCTTGCTTAAGAACATATGCGTAAAGACAAGACTACTACCCCAATATTACATGCATTTGTAAACTCTACCTATCCAATAACAACATTGCTTTCCTCGACAGTATTTTCCAATCAATTTAACCCCACTAGCAGTATACAAAGGAATCCCTTGACAAACCTGTTCTTATTGAGTACCATCATTGAAAAAAGTTACCTCTTTGCCATTTCAATAAGCAAAGACATATTTAGATAAAATAAATTGTTATAAGTCCATTTAAATAAAAGTTTTATTCCATTCTTTAAAAAGAGGGCAAAATCAACTGGGTTAGTGCAAAATCCATTCTTGTCTATGCACACATGGGGATTACCCCTAACTGCCACACAGTGCCTTATACCCAGAACTGCCTGGCTGGTGTAACTAGTTTTTCAAGATATGAAGTGAAAAGTGCATCTCCCTGGGCTTAGGAGGAGGTTTCTCAAAAGGATTCACTATGACTTCTCATGCAAGTTTTAATTCTTTGACATTGAAAGGACGGCAGGAACTACAAATCAACACCTTCTTATAACTGAAAATCAAAGAAAACCCCATTTAGAAGTATAATAGTTTGTATTTGGAAATATTTGTCACTGGTGCCCTGAGCTGAGTTCCCCAAGACCTCTGAAAGCATTTGCAACACACGCTGTGTTCACGAAGTAATACAAAATAGCTCCCACTAAAACTAGGGAGGGGAGGGTTTCAGCTCCAAAGGAAACTAAGTTGGTTCTACAGATACCAACCCTAACCAAAATCTGTTTTGGATTTTTAAGCAAAGCTCATTTTTCTTAAATGCCACTTCTACATCCTCCTAGGTTAATTATACTGCAGGTGTCCTGGTGCCTTTTCAATTACATTTCAGTTGAAAACAAAACAAAATATTTAGGACATGAAAATTTACCTGATTTTATTATAACATTACTCCATAAAATAATTTGTAAACTTTTCAACAGCAATTATTTCTTCACTGAAGTGGGTGGGAGACTTTGTAATTACTACTGAGACCATCAACTGTTTTTCTGGTCAATATTTGCTAACTCCTTGCTCAAAGAATATTTTCTTTACTTAAAAAAAAAAGAAAGAAAAATCTAATCTATTTATTATAATTATGTGACAACAAAAGTAACATTTTTATTAGCATATTTAAGATAATTGATAATTTAATGGGGTTTTTTGTTTGTTGTTTTAACAGCAGGCTCCATTATGTATTTTCCTGTGTAAGAACACATACTGGCTTCCAACTGCCCAGAGAATGAAGACAATATTCCTCAGTATGTTCCTCACATCTGAAAAATTTGGCGAATAGTCCTAACAGTCTTCTCTTCTGGCCTTCTAAATGTTCTCTGCTCACACACTTACCTTCCCCTTTGGACATATGTGTATATATACGTATGGTTCTGTGCCCTGAAATCTCCTCCCTCATTTAAGGTCTAACACTTAACATTTAGTTCATGTTTTATCCATTTTCTAGAATGGTCTAAGCTGATTTCTTTTATTACTTCTATTAACAATTTGCACCATACGCTTTAGAATCTGCATATATATATATTCTAGTACTGATTGGTTCTGGTTTTGTTCATGTTATTTCATGAAAGTGCATCATATATGCAGGACACTTTTATACTGTTGTATTTGTAGGAATAGTTTAATAAAATAAAATTTAAAAAATTAATTATGCAAACTTAAAAAATTAATTATGCAGACAGATGTCGTCACAATCTGGGGTCGATAGACATGCATTCCAATGATCACTAGACATTTTGGTCTCTCAAGCAAAGGATCTAGGTAAAGCTCTTCTTATAAATTTTAGGGGCTATTTTCTGGCTATTTACACACATGGACAAAGAAAAAGAGAAATAGGTATGAAGAGTGCTTGTATGAATAATTATACCCTCAAAAGTTTACAGAGGGGAATAATATAGTGATAAAGAAAAAAAAATGTTAAAGGTGGGAAGAGGGTATATTTTAGAGGATTCTTAGCTATCAGGAAGTTTTCTTTGTTAAGATAAATGCTTCTTTGTGATTTCTGGGTTGACTTCTAGGGTTCTTAGATGGTTGTGACTATGACTCCTTGGAAAACATCTTTTACATATCATCAGAATCATCAAACGTTACGGTAAAAAAAAAAAATAAATCTTTAAGTATCTTCTAAGTTTAATGCCTAAACAGAACTTCAGCAGAGGTGCTAGACACAACTGGAAAATAATGTTTCACATTTACACAGAACAATGTGGTTCCTATTCAATAGCAGAGGCTTTTGCTTCTGTGATTTTTGTTTCTGTTGTAGGGGCTAAATACAGCTTATATTATAGCTTTCTTTTATATCCCATTTGGATATTGTTAATTCTTTTGTCTTCATAGGTTTCAACCCTAGTATTCAGACTCAAAGTTATGTTTATACAGACTCAGAAATTTAGAAACAAAAGGGGTCTAAGTTTTCACCTATACTATTTTTCCATTTAGCAGATGAGAAGCAATGTTACCATGACTCTTTTTTCCAAGATCATAAAGTTAACTGGTAACATTATCAGGATTAGAATCCAGGTATCCTTATAGGTTGAGTTACTTATTTTCCTGATCATATTTTTGGCTTAGTGAAAACATTTTATATTCTACTGTTCTTGAAAAGGAAATGTTTTAGGATATGAATGATCAAATAATTTTATATAATCTTAAATTATCTTCCTATTCAGTTGGGAGGGATTAAAAATTCCTTTACTTATTTATAACCCCAACGTCCAAAAGGATTCAACATAGTCTGCATAATTAAATATGATACATAATAAGCATATTTTCCTTAACATATTGCCTTTATAAATAAGGTGATATGAATAAAGAAGGAATCTCAAAGGATTTGAGATCCAAAATAAATTTTCTCCTAAATTTGACTCAGTTCTATTTCATAGGCAAAAGAAAAATAAGTTCTTGGCTTACATGACAAAGAAAAATAATTGATATTTCAAGAAGCAATCTTTCAAAGACTAGGTGGATAAAAGAATACATTTTCCCTTTAATTCTCAACTTAAAGTCATTCTCTTTTCTTAGGCCAAAAAATTACTAGAGCTGGCAAGTAAGTGGGGTGAGGTTAAAGAGTCAATAAGGATCTTCCTCCTCTCTGGTCCATATGAAAACATGGGAACCAGTGACAAGAGATTCAGAATGTGACAGAATCTAGGAGATCTTAGCCTCTGGGTATCCTATGATCCTCCCCAAAGAAATGTGGAATCAGACAATTTGACTAGAACTAGTTTTTTGCTCTATAAAGAGCTAAGGAGAAGATGAACAGTTGAACTAATTCTTCATCCCTTAGTGAAGCAAAGTACAGAGAGACTCAGTAGCAAAATGGTTTTCTCTTGGATGAACCTGATTTATGATGTATCTCCGGCCTACAGGTGCTGATAGACCACAAAAAAATAATTGGAAGAGGAGATGTGTAAGACTGATAAAATGTTGATTATAATTGAATAGGGGTGAATGGGTACATGGAGACATTATACTATGTTCTCTATTTGGGGGTATGTTTGAAAATTTCCAAACAAAACTATTTTAAAAATTCAGGGAAGCTTTATATGAGAACTAACACAGTGGTTATTTCATCCTTCTTTAAAATCCAGATAGATTTGGTAGGCAAAGAAGGAAGAACACAGTGAAATCAACTAAGGCAATCTGCAATCTACATTTACAGTAAATATAAAAAAATGTTGTTACTTGAATGTAGGTTATTTTCACATACTCAGAGAAAGTTTACAATAAATTATGAAGTTTTCCATAACCTTTAATATCTTCAGAAAATTGAGATTTTTACAGCAACATCCTTGATCATAATGTATTTTATTCAAAATAAAAACTGTAGAGATAATTACAGAAACTTGAATAGAAACTGCATATTAAATAACATTATTTCTATTTCACTGATATTAAATTTCTTGGCTGTTACAATACTGTTATGATATGTGCAAAAAAGTCTTTGTTCTTATGAAAGATTTGGGGATGAAGTGTACTTATCACTGCAATTTACTTTCAAATAATTCAGCCAAAACATTTCATACACACACATATATGGAGTTAGAAAGAAAAAGGTGAGGAAGAACTCAAATTTTGAAAAATGGTCATAATTGGTGAGTCTGGATTAAGGGTATACATGTGCTATTACAGTATTCTTTCAGCTTTTCTATAGGTATGAAGTTTATTGTGGTAGAAGGTTAAAAGAGAAATACAGGAACAAAAAGTTGAATAAACAAATTTTTACAAGTTAACAAGTTAAGAAATACATTCATTTGACCACTTGAACCAAAGAGAAAAGTTAAAATAGGAAATTTCATTCTGTAGTCTAGAGAATATTTCATACAAATATCTTGCTCTCTAAAACGTCAAGAGGGCAGGAGTTGACCTGATCTTTAAGGTCCTTTTAACAATGGAAATGCATTAGTCTAAATACCCCAAAACAATCATAATGAGAATAAAAGCAAATGTTTATTGGCAATTTACAGTTGCCAGGCAATGAACTACATATTCCATATGCATTATCTCATTTAATCCTCACCACATCTCATGAGTAAGAGCAATTAGTCTTTGACTTTACAGTGATCCCATGGGCTAGTAAATGGTGGAGTAATATAAAGTGCCCTTTATATTATGCAAAGCAAAGTTACTCAGCAGTTTCATCGTGCCCTTACCCATCAGAGCTGGTAGTCATCATGTTCCCCTAAATGAGACACCTACCTTAGCATAATGATTGAAAGTGTAGCTCTGAAGGTAACCAGCCTACAAATTAAACTCATGTTCCAACACTTACTAGCTGTATGACCTTGGTCAAGTGATTTGTCCTCACTGTTCTTCATTTTTCTCAACAATAAAATGGAGGTGTTAACTTGTGAAGCTATACTAAGATTACTTGTGATAGATGCATTTAAAGAACACAGCACAGTGTCTGGTACATAGAAAGTATCCAGTAAGTATTAGATCTCAGTATTATAATGGGGGACATTCCATATTGCAGCAGCTTCACTTGGTTTAAAAAAAAACAAAAAACAAAAAACAGCTGAGTATGTTTCAAAATAAAAAGCATCAGGCAGAGATAGGGGACAGGGAGTTACTAAAAGTAGCAATATTTGTCAATTAAGTAGAAGATAGTCTAAATTCAGTTATATCCCCAGGCAAAGTGCCTGCTTAATATTAAACATAAGCTTAATTTGTCAAATAACAGAATTTAACAATTAACGTCTAAGCTGTAACTGAATCATAACAGAAATTCAGAAAATCAATATTATTTTAATCATTTAAAAAGTAGTGGTAAAATATCAAATGTTAAGTGTTTAAACTTAAACTTGCATACACTAATTTTAAAAAATGCAAGATCATTCCATGAAGTGAGTGTATCTCACCAAATCTCCTACCACAGCATAAGAAGATCAGACAGAAGAAATATTATCAAAGAAATGTTCATCATGGATGTTTTGGGAGCATTCACCACTGTCTACTCAACATGTAAAGATAACCTGTTTTAACCTGTCATGTAAAGAACAGCCCATTTTCTTCCAAGCTTTCTGCCTTCCACAGTGGAAACATTAGCCTTAGGTAGCTTATCTGCACCTCTCCTTCCTATTTTGCCAAAAGAATAATTAAGAAATGAAATAATCCTTAAAGCACAAAGCATGGTCAATATATTTCCCATCCTCTTACAGAAAAAGTAATTATTCAGAAAGTCATAAACTCTTGCTAAAACCTGGATCTTAACTATCTCTTTTTTTTCGATAAGTGAACTTAATAAGAAGTAAAGTAACAAAGATTCTCTGGGTAATTTACCACAGATTCTAAGGAGGAGGGCACAAAATTTAACATGAATACTGCTCCCAGCTTGCATTCTACATTTTCATTAATGCCACGCCTAAGGTTATCTAAGAACCTAAAAATACAGAAGCAAATTAGAATATGGTTTTGCTGTTTTAAAAAACAGATTATGTAAATACCAAAAAGTGGGTGAATAAGCAATCATTCTTAATTCTTTTTAACTACAATATTCTCTCTTCAACCTGACATTCATATTTTTAGTATCCCAATGGTGAAAATAATTTGCAGAAGCAAAACTTATGAGCCTATAGGGAAATAGAGTTATAAAACCATGTTTAAACATAGTATATTGGGAATCCTCTGGCAGTCCAGTGGTTAGGACTCTGTACTTTTACTGCCAAGCGCGTGGGATTGCACCCTGGTAGGGGAACTAAGATCCTGCAAGCCACGTAGTGTGGCCAAAAATAAAAATAAATCAAATAAACATATATTATTTTAATAGATTTAATATTCACTAAAACAAAACAATAGCTAACATGTATTGAAGAACTAATGACATTATTATTGCACATAAAATGAGGAAAAAACATGAGCAAGATATAGAATTTTGGGGGAAGAGGATTTTTTAAAAAATAGGAAAAATCCTCAAAGAACCTTGCCCTAATGGAATACTTAGGCAATGGTCTGAATAAGCAAGTGTAAAACAAAAAGAGGGATCACTTACTGTGCATATTAAACAAACAGGAATCTATCAAGGGGAGCTGCCAGTGGACTGTGAGGGTGAGAAAGGAAGCTAGAGCGGGGAGGGGATTGGAGACAATAGAAAAGAGGATTGGGGACTTCCCTGGAGACACAGTGGTTAAGACTCAGCCTGCCAATACAGGGGACAGGGGTTCGAGCCCTGGTGTGGGAAGATCCCACATGCCGCGGAGCAACTAAGCCTGTGCACCACAACTACTGAGCCTGTGCTCTAGAGCCTGTGAGCCACAACTGCTGAGCCCGCTGTGCCACAACTACTGAAGCCTGCGTGCCTAGAGCCCGTGCTCTGCAACAAAGAGAAGTCACCGCAAGGAGAAGCCCACACACCACAACAAAGAGTAGCCCCCGCTCGCTGCAACTAGAGAAAGCCCGTGCACAGTGACAAAGACCCAAAGCAGCCAAAAAAAAAAAAAAAAAATTAAGAAAAAGAGGATTGGTTAATCATTTTACCCTGGTAGGGGGATGATTGAAACTCCGTTAGAAAAGGTGTTTATTATTCTTTTTAAAATGATTTACTCTTTGATTTTTCTAATCTGTAGCCATAACATCCAAATCTTCACTGAAATTCTCCCAGAAACAACAAATCCCCTTACATGAGGGGCGTTTTATAAGATTTCAACATTATATAAATTTGGGTCTAAAAAAAATAAAGACTGCAAGAGATGAAATGGAAATCAGAAGAAACGGAAATCACTTTCATGAGTGAAATGTGAGCATCTCCTTCCCCAAATCCACAGAGATATTGAAAGGAGTGCTGGACTTAAGTCACCTTTATCTGAATACCCAAGAAAGGTTGAAGAGCCCAAATGACATCACCCCATCTCCTCAAATTCTCCTTTCCCTGTAGTTTAAAGAATAAACTTCAAAATATGTTTTGCTTTCTGTCAGATAGTATTCCAAATCACCTTATACTACACACAAAAATCAACTCAAAATGGATTAAAGACTTGAACATAAGACCTGAAACCATACAAATTCTGGAAGAAACATATAAGGAAAGCTCATTGATAACAGTCTTGGCAATGGTTTTTTTGGTTTGACACCAAAAACAAACGCAACCAAAGCAAAATAAACAAATGGCATTACATCAATCTATTGGGTTGGCCAAAGTTTGTTTGGGTTTTTCTAAAAGATCTTACAGAAAACCCAAACGAACTTTTTGCCAACCCAATAAAAAGCTTCTGAACAGAAAAGGAAAAAAAAAAAATCAACAAAATGAAAAGGCAACCTATGGAATAGGAGAATATATTTGCCAATCATATATTGGATAAGGTATTAATATTTTACACACACACAGAGACACAAACATTAATTAGATTATTCAACCATAAGAAGGAAATCCTGATATTTGTGACAACATGGGTGGACCTTGAAGGCATTATGCTAAGTGAAATAAGCCAGAGAAAAACAAATACTGCATGGTATCATTTATATGCGGAATCTAAAAAAAAAAAAAAAAAGTCAAGTTCATAGAAACAGAAAGTGGAAAAGTGGATGCCAGGGGTGTGGGGGAAATAGGGAGAGATTGGTAAGGGTACAAAATTTCAGCTATAGGGTGAATGTAATGTAAAACATGGTGATTATAGCTGATAACACTGTGTTGTATTCTTGAAATTTGCAAAGAGAGTAGCAGTTAATTATTCTCACCAAAAAAAAAAAACAAAAAAAAACAAAGAGAAGATAAATATATGAGGTGATAGATGTGTTAATTAAGTAGATGGTGGGAATCCTTTCACAGTATACATACATTAAATCTCTACGATATACACTTTATCCTACAATTCTACTTGTCAATGGTACCTCAAAACTGAAAAACAATAGTTAAGCAAACGATGGAATATTACTCAGTGATAAAAAAGAATGAAATCTTGCCTTTTACGACAACATGGATCGACTTAAATGGTATTATGCTAAGTGAAATAAGTCAGAGAGAAACAAATACCATATGATTTCACTTATATGTGGAATCTATAAAACAAGTGAACTAGTATAACAAAATAGAAACAGACTCAGATACGCAGAACAAATTGATTGCCAAAGGTGAGGGGGGGTAGGGGGGAATGAGAAACAGTTGAGGGGTATTAAGAGGTATCAACTTCCAGTTATAAAATAAATAAGTCATGGGGATGTAATGTATAGTATAGGGAATACAGTCAATAATATTTTAATAACTTTGCATGGTGACAAATGGAAATTAGGGTTACATAGCGATCGTTTTGTAATGTACAAAAATATCAAATCACTATGTTGTACACCTGAAATTAATGTCAATTATACGTCAATTAAAAAAAGAAAAAAATAGTAATCAAGGTATTTTAAAAAGTAAGCAGTATGTCCACAGTCCTCCAGCCAAACATTAAGTGCTTTTTTTTTTTTTTTCCACTTACTCGGAAAAATATGTATAGAGTCTCCCTAAGTTACAGAATTGATGTTAAATTCACTTTTACCTGTGAAAGTCTTGTAAATTTGGAAAAGTATGCAAGATGAATCTGAACCCTAATACTCTGTGTCCAAGGAATTCGTGATCAGTGAGAAATCATTCTATGATGTATTTTGTAGCCTAGAAATCTAAAAAAATTCAGAAATTTTTATGATTCCAAGTTTTATAATACATAATCTTAAACTGAGTTTTTGTGAAATCTTTTAAATAAAGAACATGATGATTTGTTTTAAGCTACAAAGGGTTCTGCGAAGCATTAGTAACTCAAGTGAACAAAATTGGTAAAATATCAACCTACATATCATTAAGGTCATTTTTTTATTGTTTTAACCCTTAAATATTTTTTACTTTACTCAGATTCTGCATTCTCTGGCCCTTTTATCTCATATTCTCAAATTTTTGCCTAGAACACTATTACCATGGACCCCTAAATAATTTCTTAAAATTCTATAGCTTTTGAGATACTATGACTTTTTCTTATATAGAAATCAAGAGTCACTAAGAAGGTCAAGGTAAATATTGATATTTTAAATTGCTGAGGAAAAAGTAAGTTTTAAAATGGCTGGATAATTTCACCAAGGTTGAATATCTGTTAATAACCTAAGGAGGTTAACTAATCAAAGACTATCTTACTTTTATTGCCTTTTTATTGTACTTTGTACATGCTCTACACGCAGGACACTGAAATCTGGCAACCACCATTAGTATCAGTAAAGGTTAACAATGTCTCCTAAGTTTGGGGAAACTGCTTGAAATCTAGTGATTAGTAATAACATAGGTTCTATGGATTCATGCTTTAGACAGCTGACTGAGAGGCAGAATTCTGGAATTAGTTCTTTATAAACTGAAAACTGCCAGGTTTAAGACAGAATGATAACAGTCCACAATAACAGCTAACATTAAATCTTTCAGCCAAATGAGATAAATATAAATTAATTGATAAAAGGTAGAATACCAATAAAAGCAAATAAAAAAAATCAGGGAACAATCAACACAGAATCCAAGATAATGGTTTACTCTAGTGGACGGAGGCAGGGAGATGGGATAAGGGGGAGAGATGATTAAATGTAGGATAATCTGGAGATCGCAGCTTTGTTTTGCATGGTGTGCATTTCATTACCATGAGAGAAGGAAGGAAGGGAGGGAGGGAGGAAGGAAGATTGACCATGCACAGACCAGTAATGATTGTGTTTTAAACAAAGGATTATGACTAATACAATCCTGGGTGCTTCAAGTTCAAATGCAGTTTAAGGAGATTTTAGAATTCATCTTTGCTGTAAAATTTTAGGAAACATAGTCTTACACAATCAGATTTTTTTGTTTTATTAACGTGAATGAATGTTTTTCTGTCTAATGAGGAAACCTAATAAATGAAACAGAATCACTGAAGGGTCTTAGGAAAATACTTTGAAAATCTCTTTCAAGTAGGACTTCAGAAGCAAGCATACATCTAGAAATTTTGGCTAACATCCGTGATATTTCACTTATATTTAAACAGAGCTGTGAATGTCTCCCCAGGGCACCTACCATTCTATTTTAATTATGCCACTTTAAAAAAACTGTTTTAACATCTAACAAAGCACACATGATGTGAAAACACTTGTTAAACCACCTCTGCAGTTTTAACAATAAGACAAATGTGAGATCATTGCATTTCTTAAGGCTCATTAGATTAGCATTAGTGCAGTGGCAATATTTTTGGGAAATATTTGCCCTTGATATCTTTTTTTCATATACATTTGCCATCTGGAGGGCTCTTTTTTCAAATTCACTTTACACAAATTCTATGTTAGAATCATGAGATACCATAACATGTGTCATGTTATAGTGGTGGCACAAACCTACTCGGGACGTTCAAGATAAATGGCACGCCATTCATTGAGGATGGCTTTAGGTTATGTTTTTGTGTCTAACTATCAGCCTAATAAATAGCTTTTTTGCTCATCTGTAGCATATCAAAGACATCTTTTAAATATGCTAATTTTAAGATACGCAAAAACATAGGTTGTATGTATGAATAAGTTGAATTACCTACCCTTGGGAGAAGTTTAAAGTTACATTCCTCAAGACATTTGTTAAGCTGTATTCTACTCTACATACAGAAAATTTGACAGAATTCAAAGGAGGGTTGAGGCAAAGAGTTCAATCCCATTTCTATTCACTCTTGAGTCTGGAGGAGAAACTCTGATTTGAGATAATGGACTAATGATGAAATCAGGAACATTTAGATAATACATTGGGAACACTGAACTGGGATAAAGATTCTTTTCTTCTTTATGACTTACTCACATGGTCAAAATGAGAGTAAAAGCCAAGAGAAAGGAGGAATGAGACACTATTTTCTGCTCTAAGTTTTACAGTAGAAGGCAAGGAGTTATTGTATGTTCTGTTGGGTGCATTCTAGATCACCAAGATAGGAAAATGGATCTGAGTTAAGAGCTTTTGAAGAAATGCACCTTTGTCTTTCTTACCATGTCCATCTGATACTCTCCAGAATTCAAGCATAATGTCATTGGTGGTTAAATGAGATAGAGGACACTAAAGGACCATGTCAATTTTGGGAGAGATCCAAGACCCCAATCCCTTCATAGGACAACCAGCTAGAGAAAATCAATGGCTTTATGAGATATTTTTCCTTTATGTATATTTTTCTAAAACATATACATATGTATGTATATATATATATATATATATATATATATATATATATATACACACACACACACACACATACTACAAAATATCAATAACCGAGAATATCTCAGACACAAAGTCATTCATTTAGTCACATAAGAACATATATGCCATCTACTATGCTAATTGTGGAGATTTTGAGTTAATAAGAGAGCCAAGGAGCTTATATTCTAGAGAGTGAGTGGACACAGGCCGTTGCAGCACACTGAGATGTGGACCATGGTTGTAGAAGTACAGGAAGCACAATGGAGAGGTGATTTATTCAGACTTCCAGAAAAGGCTTACAGGAAAGAGTCATTTACTTAGACCTCAAGTATGAATAGGCATTATCCAGGTAAAGGAGGATGAGGTGAGAGACAATCTGAATACAGTCTCTCAAGGAGAGACTTGATAACTTTGAGATTGGAGGAAAAGCTGGACCTCTGAGACCAAAATCTATCAAGTTAAATCCTAGCTGTATCTCTAGATGAGTTACAGGGCTTCTCTTAGCTTGTTTCCTAATCTTCAAATAGCATTTTAGGAAAATAAAATGACATTGCATGTAACCTACCAAATACAACACATTAAGTTTCTCATAATTGTTAGATTCTTCCTGCTTTTACTTTTTTCCATCTATATGCCTCTGTTTTCATGGCTCTTGTATAATTAGCATTTCCACAACTAGGAAAACAAAGACAGGAGGAAGCATTGTACTTTTTCTTTTCTCTTCAGCCTTCCTTCCACAATCAACCATGGGCTACTGACATCCTAATGTTAAGTATTATACCTGATTCACTGTGTCCACCCCACCTCACCCCACCCCACCCCTGCACTTTGGGCCATATTATGTGCTCCAGATATATGGAAGATTCAGAATGAAAGAGTGAATGAATGAATAGGAGATTTGATCCTCTATTTTCCCTAAAGATGGCTCATTTTACCCACGCCTAACCTTTTCCATTCAGTACATGCTATGCTTTTTGATAGTCCCACGATGAATGTGAAATCCTTTCTCTAAAAGTGAATGCATGGTTTAGCCTTAGGCTCCATTCTCCCCTAGGGACAAGGGGTAAAGGATTGGGGAAATAGAGGTCGGCAGTATTTACTTTTTTTTTCTTTTGTTTATACCATAGTTTCTCAACCTGGGCACTATTCACAGTTAAAACAGGTACTTCTGTGTTGTGACAGGCTGTCCTATGCATTATACGTTGTTTAGCAGCATCCCTGGCCTCCATCCACTACGTGTTCAATTTCATTCCTAGTTGTGGCAAGAAAAAATGTCTCCAGATATAGCCAAGTGTACCACCTCCTTCCCCTATTGAGAAACAAACCTATATTCTAAACATTTAATTCAAAAGAATTTTTATCATAGAGGAAGCTGTCAGTTTTGTTTTGTTTTTTAAGTAATGAGGAGTAGGTCAATTAAGGTTTGAGGAGTGGAAAAAATTTAAGTTTAAGGTATTTGATACTGCAACTATTACATCTTGCAAACATGGCCAAGCCTCTACTTGCACCTGTCAAACCAAGAACACAGTGACTGAATTGGTGGGTCACCTAAGTGAAAATGTTAGGTTTTCAGACTTAGAGGATAGAAATCTCAAGATCAAAAAGTAAGAGATCTCTGAATTAAGGTAATCTCAGGAGATAAGGAGCTTGAAGGGATATAAAACCCCTTCCCTCCTGGTTTGCTGTGATCAGGTTAATACGGAAGAACATCTTGAGTTTCCAGTTCATCTTGCTTCAGACAGCCTGGAGATCAAGAGTAATCACTGACAGCTGGGTCGATATTGACAAGAAAATTATATTCAAAGCTTGACGTAAGAAAATACCTGAATTTCTCGCCTATGGTGTCTAAAAGATGACTAGATGGCTAATTGCTAGCATTTAAGTGAAAATGTTATGTACTCCTCAGATGTTAATCGGTTTACTTTTCAGAATTTCAATAATCAGATTTCACCATTTCCTCTGAGTATAATTCTAAACTACTAGAATGTATATTCAAATTCAAATTAGCATATATATGTATCTTCATCTGTTTCTTCTATCAGGTGTGCGTTCCAAGCACGCTTTAGTTTCAACGTCCTAGAGAAGGATTTAATTCATCTCTTTGAGATGCAATGTATGTATATGTATGTATGTTTGTGTGTGCATGCTTGTGTGTGATAAGCAGTGCTTTATGTGCAGTGGCACAGTGACTGTTATGATTTTTTTTGGTAAATGTGGTAGATCTTTTTAGACAGATGCTTTTTAGTGCTGAGACTATCAAAGTCAGCCAAGCATGTATTTCTGTTGATTTATTAACTCTGCAGAGCTCCAATGTTACTGCTTTGACCTTTGCTGCTCTTTTTATTTTTGAGGGGTACCCTAAATGGATATTCTGGTAGTTTTATTTTAGAAAATAATCAGATTTCTATGTGCTCTAAATAGTTTAAGTGAAGAACAAACCCTCCTTTCCACTAGTAACGTTGTGCAGCCCAAAACTATTTCCTATACTCACATTTGGAGACCCTGATTTGACAGATATTTCAAGTATGAGAATGCTCAGCAAAATTCTCATTAGCCATTTTGGAAAGGTGTATTGAAATCCTTGAGCAGTGAAGTGAAACTTTATTCAACAAAGGTTCCTTTTAAAATTCATTCTGTATTGGAAAAAGTAAGTATTAGGTATTTTTAAAATTGGCTAATACTGCAGAATTTAGACATTTAAAGAAAAATTTTAAAAAAGCAGGTACATTGCGACACTCAATCATCCTTTGGATTCACCATCACAACCAGAACTTGATGGGCAGCTATTTTTTTTTAATTTATTTATTCATTTATGGCTGTGTTGGGTCTTCATTTCTGTGCGAGGGCTTTCTCTAGTTGTGGCAAGCGGGGGCCACTCTTCATCGCCGTGTGCGGGCCTCTCACTATCGCGGCCTCTCTTGTTGCGGAGCACAGGCTCCAGACGCGCAGGCTCAGTAATAGTGGCTCACGGGCCTAGTTGCTCCGCGGCATGTGGGATCTTCCCAGACCAGGGCTCGAACCCGTGTCCCCTGCATTGGCAGGCGGATTCTCAACCACTGTGCCACCAGGGAAGCCCATGGGCAGCTATTTTAACACTGGAGTCTCTACTATCAACTTGTCTCACTAACTTTTGATGTTTTTATAAAATTGCTATTTTGCCTGTCTCCAACTAGGAGTAATTCCCACTTCTCCAGTACTCTGCTTTTGTAACAAGATTAAGAGTTTTATTTGACTTGCGTTTGAATCCAAGCTCACTGAGGCCATAGCATCTCTCTGCCTCAGCATCCTCATCATTTTTTCTAAACGGAAAATATCTACCTAAAGGACTGCTGTGAAAATAAAATAGAATGGTTATATAAAGAACCCATGGTGATACCTTGAACTTCTTTATCCATCAGTAAATTTTAGGGCCATAGAAAGTGGCTTGGAAGGATTTGTACAGTCACGTGTGATAGACAGGTTATACTGAAGGCCCCACTTTTTTTTATCCCTTCCTGTATGTGTCCCTCTGTGATAACACAGAGCCCTGCAACTGGACTCTCAGAGGTGCCATGTAACTTGTGTTAGCCAAGAGGATGTTAGCAAAGTTGGAAAGTAGAAACTTGAAATATGCCTGAATGATTGAGTTTGCATGCTTGCACACCTCCTGCATTCACCATGGGAACAGATCTGGGCTAGCATGCCAATGAAAGGTGAAAAATCACTGCAGGAGAGTCAAGTCACCCAGGCCACCCCTGGACTTGTGAGCAGCATCCAACAACCATCACCCCACCACCAACTCCACCATGGACTCCACAATGTCCTTTAAGAAAGATCTGCAAGTTCTTTAACATGTCTGGAGTTGAAGAAGAATACAGACAAATATAGATTAAAAAATGTCTAGTAGCTGTATATGTGATGTTATATGCACATTGATTTAATATCTACTCATAATACATATATGTTAAAAACTTACTTAGATCCCACTCCTCCAATCTGCTCTTCTCACCACCTGCATTTCTCCCCACCTCTCTTCCCATTTTAATCCAATCTCTCATTTCTCTCAACATGACAGTCAGCAAAAAGGCCTAACTTGGGACGTTTTCCAGAAGGCTGGTAAGCACTGACTGAACTGACTGTGAAAGAATTGGTTAAGAAGCATTTTCTCAGTAATTTTGCTTGTACCTATTTGCTTTATTCACCATTTATGTTTGGCGAATGCTTGGCCAAAGCAGTGTTCCAAAGGATAAAGTTGGTTGCTTCTGTTGAGAAATGAATATTCCCACCGCCCTAGGGTCAAGGGAGGAAGGTTCCAACATGTAATTTTCCCTTCCACAGAGGGCTTTAATTCAGAAGTTTCGGGAATAGAATTGATATTTTACCTAAACTAAGTATTTTTATGAAGAAGAGAATGAGGTTTTTCTCGGTGGCATTTCAGATTCTGAGCATCAATTTTGAGCTCATTATTGTGTATGCCAGCTGCCAAATTCTGTTTAGATTGTGCCATACATGCCTTTATGCTCCTATTGTCAAGGAAGGGGCCTTGTGTGCAGATGTGCATACACACACGCACACTACACCAAGAGTCAAAGCCCTGCACTTCAAGGTGCTTACACTTTAACAGAAAAGGTAGGCCCATTCTAAGTTTATTTTTCATGTTCCCTTTGTTGTTGTAAAAAATCTAAACACAAATTCAAGTATTTCCTGTTCTTTGAGGGACACTGACATTTCTTTATTCTAAGAGAAAAGTTAGAGATATTTTTTATAAGCAGAACAGGTTTTAGAAAAACAAAACTTCCTAGTAACTGACAATAAATACAGACAAAGCTCTGAAGAGGAGGTCAACTAGGGGAACAGCAATGTAGAGCTGATGTCTGGCAATCACAGGATAGTAAATGTGCAGAGATGGTTCAGGTACTTCCTGGTTTTCACTCTCAAAGCTACCTGGTCTCTCCATCAATTATGAATTTTAAGGATAGATCAGCTTATACCAAAATGACAATCATACATCTGCTTTCTTATAAATGAAGCAATCTCCAACAACTCTAAAAATATCTATGACACACAACCACTGCTTCACGTGAACTCTAGCTGACCTCTCAGTCAGCCTTCATTTCCAGCATTTAAATAAATGTATTTATCATTCAGCCATATACTGTGAAATTTTCCCATCACTTGGTTTTCTCATTTTCCAGGGCAAACTTCTCAAAACCCAAGGGAAAGCAACTGAAGTAGAACTATTCCAAAGTGCATTTCCAATGTGATGCAGCAGAAATAATGTTCAATGAAATTACTGTTAGTAGCACCTGGGAAGCCAAGCTGAATATGCTATGCTTTCAATGAGTATGTGACATTTGTTCATCTGTTTTTCAGTACCAGCACCTTCATTCTTTGTTTTATTCTTTAATGCATATTTAGTTGGAAAACGTATTATCTAGAATGATGTCTAAATATTAACCTAGATATAGGAAGCTAAAGGAAATACAATACTCAGAGATGAGATTATGGTTGATCGATCCTATGCCAAACTATGGGGTAGGTGAGGCTTATTGGGGGCCCTCTCAGCCTCCCCCCATCACGCAGTAACCATTAACTCTGGCCTGTGCTCAGGACATCACACCTGACATTGGGGATAATGGAATAAGGGATAAGACACAGAGTTCAGTCTTTCCACCTTCATACTTTTACGTTCTTCTAAAATTCTGGTCTTTTTGTTTGTAACTCTCTTCTCACCCCTCAAAACAGGAAAAATATAACTTCAATTCTTTCAACTTCAGTGTGTATTTCAGGCAAGAAGTTGCTTCTTCTCAAGTTTTACTTCTGTAAGGAAGTGTTTCCTAAATGTTACAGCAGAGCTCCTTGCTTACTTCCCTTGCTTACAAACACTTACCACCACCACCAAACCATGTAACTCTCCCTTGCCTCCTGAAACACACGGCGTAAGCTCTGGAACTAGATGGCAGGTGGAAGCTGGTGAGCCTTAAGGAGACTGGAGTCTGGTTGGCCTCTAGGAGGCTATCCAGAACACAGCGAAAATGCTGTTGGTACCGGGAGTAATGAAGACCTTTTTAATATAGTGGCAGGAAGTATAGCAAAGCTGTTATCTAAAAATAGCAAAATATGCCTAAAAACGCAACAGTATAGCTACGTAGATTTGAGTGCTGAAGGGAATGTCCGCCTTCTCCTAGCTGCCTATAATAAAGTAAGAGATCAACTAAAGAACCAAGTGTCCATTTATTGAATGGAAATTAGAAAATACTGAATTGGAAAGCAAGCACCCAGACCAATCTTTTCAGGCAGTGAACTGTTCTGTGAGTAATAAAGGGCCATGGTGAGAGTACAGATTCCTATATTAATAGCTAGCGAAGATCTAAGGTGTGCCTCATACAACCTTTCACACAAACAACTCTGAGGACACTCTTCCTGAATTTGTTATGTTTATAGAAAAAGTTGCCATGTTATTTTTCACCTAAGATTTTACATTTTGAGAGAAGTTTCAGGTTTACAGCAAAACTGCAGGAAAGGTACAGAGATTTCCTATATACCCACTGCCTGCACACACGCATAGCCTCCCCTGTAATCAAACTCCCGCATCAGAGCAGTGCCTTTATTGGAACTGATGAGCCTATGTTGACACATCATAATCACCAAAAGCGCTGTCTGAGAATTTTAAGGACACATCTCACAGATAATACATCTCAATACAAAAAGCGCTTCTAAGGGGAGTATTCCCTTAGCAGCCTCACAGGGGGGCTTGTGGATACGTTACCTACATGACAGAAGGGACTTTGCAGCTTTAAGGATTTTGAGATGGGGAGATAATCCTGCATTAGCTGGGTGAAGCCAATGTAATCAAGAGAGTCCTCCTAAGGGGAAGAGAAGGCAGGCTAGTCAGAATTGAGAGATAAAGTAATGAAAGCAGAGGTTTCATTGATCTAGAACCACCAGCAAAGGAATATGGGCAGCCCCTAGAAAAGGCAAGGAAATGGAAAGAGATATATGGATGTGAATTTGTCTAATGTAGTAGATTACAACTGATACATTTACAAAAATACACATTTAAAAAAATGATTTCAAAGTGAAATGAAAAGAATGTAGTGCAAAATTAAAATAGGCCTTTGGACTTTTGAACTACTATGAGCAAGAAATAAGCTGAGGAAGTTCCTTATTTATATATACCAGCCCCTTCTAATGGAAAAATAATGTCCAAGGGATGTAGCCAAAAGGTGCCAGAGCACAACTCCAGAGAGCAGCATCGATCTCTAACCAAGAAGCTGACAGCATGTGCCCAGCTGAGTGTCAGAAATGCTATATACCAGCAACTGCTGTGGGTCTCTGATTTTCTCTATTTGAATCAGATTGCCTGTATTGGTTATCGTATGTCTTTTTAATTCACAGGGGTTCTGATGAACGAGAAGCTGTATCTTAGGAATTGCACAAAATAGCTTTATCCACACACAGATATGGTTTAAATAAGATTGTATACCCTGAGCCTGGGATTGCTGTGGTAAAAATGTGGGGTGGGAGATGCGTGTCCTGGAGAAGGAAGTGTATTTTGCTAATAGGAGGGATATAAATTGTGGCCAGAGAGCTGACTGTGGCATGGCGTAACAATGTCGCCTGTCATAGAAACAATTCTACAAGGTGACCTTGACGCTTCTCCCATTGAAAAGAAGGGTCTATATTCCCTGACCTTTGAATCTAGGCAGGCTTGGGACACTCGTGTACCAGTACAATGAGGAAGAAGTGACAATGCATGACTTTTGTGGCTAGCTTAGAAAGGGCACACAGCATCCACCTTGTTTTCTGGGAATCTTAACACTGGAACCTAAGTCACCACATAAGTTGCCTGGGAGCCCTGAGCTGCCAGGCTTCAAGAAAGCCCGAATTAGTCCATGCGGAGAACTCCACATGGGCAAGCCTGTAGACTACCTGACCAAAGAGAGGCCTGCTCAGCACCCAGCTGTCCCAGCTCCTCTGACTTGTATCCACAACACTGTCCCCAAGCACATCCCCAAATCCTGACCCACAAAAACCACATGATATAATGAAATTGTTTCCTTAAGCCAGAAAGTAAGATAACCAAGAAATGACCAAACAAGTCCATTCTCCTAAACCTTCAAAACAAGAAAACATTGGTTTCAATTATCGACACATCAGTGGTGACTTACTTCTTATACTTTTACTTATACTAGAAAGCCTTCCCTGAATATCATAGCAGACCTGGTTGTTCACTTCACCTTATCTGCCACCACCAAACTGTGAAATTTTTCCTTGAGATTATGCTTACTGTACTGGGTATTATTTGCACACCTCTCAGTTTTTCCCACTGAGATAGGAAATCCTCAAGGGAAAATACCCTGAGTAATTCAAGTTTACGTCTCTTGTAAGGAAAAGCACAAAAGACACATAATTGGTGATGACTGTAAGCCTGTTACATAAATGAAAGATATTTTTTTGAAAAATCTCTTTTTGAGGGATTTTCAAAAAGGTAGAGGGCTTCGTTCCCTTTAAGTGATCCGTACTCTTACAATACAAGCAGAAGAGGAATTTGTTTAACACTACTGGACCTTGAATATAATTCTTAGTTTCACAGAATAGAGAAGGAGATTTCTCATCAACTTATCAAGCTGTTCTTGAGAGGCCGAAATTTATATGAGAAAGCATAATATCTGATATGTAATATCTATCATGACCACACATTCGGAAGGAGCAAGAAGCTGATCTTATGATAAACCCTGTGGTAGAGGGGCAGAGCAAGGTTAGATGTTCAGCTTCCTGCAGGACCAAGTTAAGACACCAGAGTGATGGCATCTGAGTACTGACTACACAGCTGTACTAAGTCAAGCCTGGAGACCCAGTTGGTGGTATGTGCGGTGGTACTAAAATAGCTTCTGGAGAGAGACCTAACTTCTACCACCTCAAAAACGTTCCTTGGGAAATAGAAAAATTCGAAAAAGGTAAATGTTCTCTGCAGAACTAGAAAGTTTTACTAGTAGAGGAATATAGAGGAGATAATACTTCTAAGTGTCCCTAAGTTCCATCACTCAATTGACAATGTTAATATTTTATGGAATATCTACTCTGCTGTCTGAGGAAGTGTGGCTATAGGGGGCAAACGAGACACATATGCTCCAGGGTTCATGGAAGTTTAATTCTAATGGAGCAAGGCAAACTCACAAGAAACTAACAAAATAGGGTAAGTTCAGAAAACATAAGTGTTGAAAAAGAAAATGACAACTGGCAAAGGGAAAGACAATGGCCTGGGGAAATTTGTACATTAGCTAGGATGGCTAGGGAAGGTGGAGCAAACATGGTTGTTTGCCTGTGCCAGCTATTCCCCCCCCATCTTGGGTTCTAGTGGAAGAGCCCATCTCTTGTCACGTACTCACTTTCCCATCGCCCCATAGCAGATGTGGAGAGTATGAACACTATTCTAAGACACTATGGAGACATCTGTTGGGGAAATAGATGCTTCCAAGAAAGATTCTCCTCTCTGATGAAGACAGTCCCTTGAACATTGTCCTGTGAGCACAAGATGCACAGAGCTACTGTAGTCATCTGACAGTGTAATGGGGGCGGTGATGAATATTGCAGAGAAGCCAACCTCAGGCCTTGATTGCATTGAGCCAGACCCACACTCTGAATCACTTACTTCAGTACATCTATTGTAGGAGAAGAACACTCATTGTTTAAGCCACATTTATAATACTTGTAACCGCAAGTATGTTAATGTATTAGTTTGCTAGGGCTGCCATAAAAAAGTACCACAAAGTTTAAACAACATAAAATCGTCTCAGTGTTCTGGAAACTAGAAGTGTGAAATCAAGGTGTCCTCAAGGTTGGTTCTTTCTGAGGGCTGTGAGGGGAAAAATTTATTTCAGGCCTCTCTCCTTGGTTTTTGGACATCCATTTCCTCCCTCTGTCTCTCCTATCTCATTTCTTCTATGTGTATCTCTGTATTTAAATCTATCCTTTTTATAAAAACACCAGTCATATCAAATGAGGGTCTGCTCCTAGTGACCTCAGTTTAACTTTATTATCTCTGTAAAGACCTTCTCTTCAAAGGTCACATTCTTAGGTACCGAGGGTAAGGACTTCAGCATATGAATTTTGAAGAGACACGATTCAACTCATAAAACTAATAAATATAGAAGTTTTCATTGAGGAGGTAGAAAGAAGAGGAGTGCAGAAGCAGCAGATTTACACCACAGGTTTGGGTAAAGACTATCATGGGCCCAGAGAAGTGCAAATGCCAAGGCTCTGAACTGGTGATTTAGTCAGAATTCAGTTGCATATGTACGCTAGTGATTGACTTATTGCCTCCCAGCCCCAAATGCACATTTCATTGCCTATTCTGTGATAACTGAGCTGAACCCTGAATATTTCTCCTTTGCCAACTGGCATGATGCTAATTTTGCTTTGTCAGTCGAGGGTAATGGACATGACAGAACGCAGGACTTCTCTTTCTAGGTCCAGTGTGCTCTTCTCATCAAATTGCTGCATTGTACAGAGTCTCTGCAGGGCCAGGTTCCTGAAGTGTGTGCAGCTCCTGTTCCACTGTGGGCAGTCTCCTAAGGAACCCCAAAGGGTGAATTATCTGCAAGTCTGGACTCAGTAACATGACCACACCCTCTCAGTGAGTCCTGGATCTCGATCCTAGGGAAGGAGTTATTTTAGATTGGTCTCTTTCTTGGGTATTCTATCTTAGCCTAAGGGCAGTGACTACTCCTTATATATACCATTCCTGAATTCTTTAGAGATCTGTATACTCCCATTAGGTAATCACTGTTACTACAGTCTTGTTATAATTAATCATTCTTTACATTAAATTTGTCCTGTTCAAATTACGGTGTGATTTCTGCCTCCTGATGGGGCCCTGAGTTGTCCAATATGCCAGAAGTTACTCACAATATCATCACAAGAAGTAGAAGATCAAGCTCTTTGAAGGGACTCAAGGAATGACTCCCAGAATAATGCTGTGAACTAGCCCACAGAGAAGCTGCCATCATTGCCAAAAGAGAAGAAATCAGGAAGCTATTGATGCATTTTCCAGGAACATTTCTGCTTAGCTTCAACCCAAGGAAGGGGAAGTAGATCATGATTCCCAAAACATACTGTGTCTTTCAGGCAGCCATACAAAGTAACACACCCCTTGAACACTGCTGATTCTTTCTCTTTATACCCACTAACTTAATTCCAAACTTGAGTTTTATATGAGAGCCTCAGAGCAGTTGAATCTAAATTACACTGGATTTCTGGACATCATATCTATTTTACCAGGCAGTAAGTAGTAGAAAGGAAAAAGATTAAATGGAAATGTCAGCTGATTTTGTTCCCTCCCAGAAACTTCCTTGGCAGTCAGTGATTTGATTATATCTCATTGACTAGAGTCAATCACTGGGCCATAGGGCCGTGTCTTGTCCAACTACTGGAAAATGGCTGGGAATAAGAGAAGTGTGGAAGGGAGTAGAGGCAGCAACGAACAGTATATGCCCACCTGTTTGTATATGCCCTGCTCTCTTCTCCAAAGCAACCCTGATTGAGCTTTCCCAGTAGTGAGGGGATTGGGATGAGATAAAGTTTGTACGAAAAGGGTCATAAACTCTCCATTATGTTAGACTTTCCGATCTTAAAAAATAAAGAACAAAGAGACAACACTTAGATTTAAAGAAATAAATGGCATCAGGGAAACATTTAACTTTTTAAGCAGAGGCACAGTATCCTGTGAGGATTGTGAGCAATTTGTCACACAGCACATAGAGAAAGCAATTACAAACACACAGACTATTATTTCTTCTTTCATATAAATGCTATGTATTTGGTTTTGCATTTTCTCACGCTTAATGATATATACAACCTTATTTTCTTGACAACACATTCACACTTACATAATTATCTTTGAAGGCTGATACAGATCTATTCTATTTAATCATTTAGATTTTGATGGTCATTTAGAAAAAGGATTTTCTATTGAGACTTCTTAACACAGGTCACTGGTCAAATATACAGTATTTCATATTTTAAGTCAAGAAAAAATTAGGTGTTTCAAGAATCCTATGTCTCGGCTTTGTGTACACAGGCACATAAAACCTACATGAAAGGCTAAATACTAACTACATATGACTGGAAAAGTTCATAGCTTTTATGTCACAATATTTAAATTTTCATCAATGTATATTACACATAATTCCAGTTCTTTTTTTACTAAACAGGATTGAATGATCTGTAAATTTAGTTTAAAAATTAAAAGATTTACCTTATAATTTTATAATTTATTACCATCTTCTAAAGCTAGATGGAAAACAAAAACAACCCATTTATCTCTATTTCCTCAAATGTAGGTTGAGAGGATACTAAACTCAAGTTTACTTTTAACCATTTTTATTTATACATTTATTCATGTAATAACCATTTACTGAGTGACTACCATATACATAAACAAGTAAATAAATAAAATGTATTTTAGGTGATATGGTAAGTTCTATGAAGAAAAATGAATCAGTAAAAGGGACACGGAGAAAGGGAGAAAGGGATAGATAACTAAACAGTCATGTAAGGCCTCACTGAGATGACCTTTGAGCTAAAGAAGGGGAAGAGCAGACCAAGCTGGCATTTGGAAGAGGAACAATCCATGCATAGGGGGTGGGTAGGGGCCATGGTGCACAGAAAACGCAAAAACCCTGAGATGTATGAGCACTTGCTCTGCACCAGGAAGAAGAAGATGTCTCAAGCACAGTGAGCCAGAGGGAAAGTAGAGGTAGAGGAAGTCAAAGATCCAGTAAAGAAGTAAAATAATCCAGAACATTGTGGGCACTTGGAATGATATTGGCCTTTACTCTGAGTGAGATGGACAGGCACGGAAGTATTTTGAGCAGAGTTGTGACGTGATTCCACTGTCTGCTGGTCAAATATAGACTTTGATAGGGAGTGGGCGTGGACAAGAGACAGAGAGAAAGTACATTAGTTAGGAGGCTGTTATCATAATGAGGTGGTTATCATAACCAGGTTAAAGAAAATAGTGGCTTGTACATGGAAATATCAGCAGAGGGGTTGAGAAGGGGTACCATATTGGACATAATTTAACTGTAATGTTAATAAGATTTAGCGAGGTATTAGTTTTGGGATACGAAAGAAAAGGAGTCAAAGATGACTCACTCTAATTGTTTTAGAGCAAATAGAAGGATTGTGTATGTTGGGGGAAACTGGATAAGGGTGTTAAATCAGAAATTCAGTGTGGGACATGATAAACTTGAAGTGCCTACTGGACATCCAAGTAGACCTGCTGATCAGGCAGTTGGAAGTAAGAGTGTGAAGTTCAGGAGAGAGCTTCTAGTTAAAGATACACATTTGGGAAATCTCAGTATACAGATTGTATTTAGAGCTATGAGACTATTTCTGCAGATAGTGTTGAAAATGCCTGTTATGTGTCAGTCATTCTGTTAGGTCCTTCCACTTTAATCCTCACACCAATTTTGCAATGAAACTGAGGCTGAGAGAGATTAAATAAATTTCCCACAGCCATGTAGCTAGTAAATGGAAGATATAATAGTTAATCCAAGGTGTGTCTGAAATTAACATCTATTCTTTCCTGCAGTATAGACACACTCCATTCCTTGGTCTGAATGCACCAAATGTTATCTCCTACCTGGCTGTAGAAAAGTCACTAGTATTTAGGTCTAAAAACCACCAACCAGCCATTGTTGATTGATCTACCTTCTGCTATCCCAACTCAAAGAACTCTCCTTCAATTTTTGGAAATGTTAGCATACTATCTCTCCAAACTTTACCATCCTTGCTTAGAGATAACTTGAAATGATTACCTATTGCTTCACTAGGGGAGACAATAATCTAGATATAGATCTCAATATTGCAGTATTTTTGGAAATTTATTGTAGTGAATAGCAATTTAAAACAGACCTAAGCTGATTGCATTGTACAATATCAGTTCTTTCCCAGAGCTTCTACATATTAAGGGTTGGGGGTGACAAAGAGATTTGCTTCTATTCATGTATTATTTGTGGCTTTTGTGTGTGTGTGTGTGTGTGTGTGTGTGTGTGTGTGTGTGTGTATATACATATAAAAGAATGTAGATGCATCCTCTCTTAATAAATGCACTTATGAAATCAATTGTTACTTTGAAATTTGTATCACTGCTATGATTCTACAAGATTTTAAGACTCACAAATCTTGGTACATGCAACAAAAATATCTTGGTAATGTAATGTAGAAAGTTCATCATAAGCTTTTAGAAAGTTAATTATACAGGAATAAATGAAAACATTATGAAAATGTTTTTTTCTTCTTTTTAATTTAATTTTATTTATTTATTTTTTATACAGCAGGTTCTTATTAGTTACCTACTTTATACATATTAGGGTATATATGTCAATCCCAACCTCACAATTCATCCCACCACGACCACTCCCTGAAAATATTGATTGGTAATAAATCTCTGGTTATAAATGTGATTTTAAATGTAAACTAGCGTTAAAAGATAATATTTTTTCTACTGTATTTCAATGAAAAAAAAAAGAAAAGAAAATTATATACCATTGTAAGTAACTGCCAAACTGGAATAGATTAGTGGCATGTTAATATTATGTTTTGCCATTGTAAGGTGTTCTTGGTCAAAGAGCTCAAGTGTCAAACCTTGTAAAGGAAAGGTGAATAAAAGAGTTATAAAATAATTAAGATTTATAAGTCACAAAAAAATTAAAGTAAGTTTTTTGTCTTCATAAAAAGAATCATAATCTAAGTTCTAATTTTCTATAATTCTCTATATGGTAAAAGAAGGTTTGGCATAAGCATATAAAATATGGAATTAAGGTTATGTAACAAAAAATAATTTTCTAAATACTATTGATTTAGAAAGTGACCAAGTGAAATAACATGATATGAAGCATAGTTGTCACTTGGAGTTGCCTATCTGTTATTCTCATAAATCCCCAGTTTTGTTAAGGATATCAGTACACCTGTCTCAATATGTTTAGATTTTCACCATGCTTTGCAGCAGATGTAGCCATGGAACACAGTTTTAGCCAATAAGATGTAAACAGAACTTGAGTGGGGATTCCACTAAGGCTTATTAAAGGTAGAAAACATAGCTACCATTTATGTTTTTGTACCTTTTTCTTTTTCTTTCCTTCCTTCTTCCTCTATGGAATGAAGATGCAAGCTGGAGGACAGATCACCACTTTGCAACCATGAGGCAAGGAGCATGATGAGAAAAGCCATAAGAATGAGTGAGTAACAGTGCAGAAAAGAGCCTAGTCCCTGATAGTACCATGGAACTGCCATATCAGCCCAAGACTACTGAGTTATAGCTGCATATTCCTAACTGACATAGTACACATAAGAAAAAAACTTTTCTCCAATTCCAAAGAGAATTAAGCAAAGTATACTTTATCATAGTTATTTAAATCCCCTATATTAAGCCTCCTTGATACTCATGCCATCGCCTAGCCTCGGTACACAGGAGCTCTTTAATAATTGTTTGATGGGACGTTAAATGAATAAATTAATGAACAGCTGCTAATGAAACAACTAAGCGGTTTTTAAAAATCATTTTAATGTCAGAAAAATTACTCTGAAACATTTCTAATATACAGAATTATTTCTGTTCTTAGTAATGAAATGTGTCAAGTTCTGAAAATATCTACACTTAGAAAACATAAAAATTTGTAAATTACCAGTCAAGTGCTTACCAGTTTCAACCAATGTAAGCTGTTACGTCAAGTAATTATTCAAGACAGGTGAAAAATACATAACTGCCTGATTTTTGTAGAGAATTTTAGATAAACTATAAACAATGCAAAAAACAAATCAAAAGTAACAAAACTGCCACAAATTGTTTTAGTAAATGATTAGGTAAAGGGTTAATAATAATAAACATGGCAGTAGAAGGGAAGTAACAGAGTTCTGAGGCTTTTCTTCTAACTTCGGGGATGCCTGAGGATTTGAAATGTGGTGAATCTTCCAAATTCCATTATCTCATGGAACGCATAGGATTTTACCTTCACCAGATCCCAGATGAGTGAGAACCTGGCCAAGGAAGACAGACTAGACCAAGCAACTATAAACAGTTCATGAGTTAATGGTGCTGATGAGATGCTGCCACCCCAGGTAAGTGTAGTCATGAAGGCTGAGGGGAGCCACCTGGCTAGCTGGTCACATACATTTGAACTTCTCCAAAGTTATCTGCATACATGCAACTTGGCTCTTGTGACAAGACACACTGTAAGTGCAAAATGGTTGGGATGTTAGAAGCTGTTGCTGGGAGGTGCAAGACTTGTGCTATGCTGTTACTGTGTGTGCTGTGTTGGTTTTTGCCCTATATCCTGTAGGAAAGCTAAATATACTCGGTGCTGGGCAAAACCTATTGTTCTTCATGAGTTTGATTGTCCCTCTAAATCTAAGACCACTTCTTCCAGCAGAGGAGAGTGAGTGAAACAGTTGACTAGTTTCCAATGCTAGCCCAACACAGAATACTCAACCCATTATATTCTTGAAGTAGAATACCATACCACAAGCACAATTCACTACATAAAATATTGTTTTCCACAGAAAAATGTATTGTCCTTTTCCCAAAAAATTACACAGCTTTGGCTCTAGAATTAAAACCCCTTCTCTCCTGCCACCGCATCTACTGTTTCAATAAATTCTCCCATCTCTGAAACACTTGCTGTGGTTCCTCAATCTTGGGGTGGGAGCCCAGCAGCCTTGAGGCAGAAGCAAAAGAGGGGAAAGGAGGTCTTGGAACATCACCCTCCCCAAGAATTCACCTCTTCCCCCTGTGCTTTCTTAAGAACCTTACTCCTGTTTTCTTTTATTTAAAGCTCCCCTTTCTCTCTTAACTGGATCCTTCTCAGTGATCTTAAGCAATTTTAAGTTCTTAAGATCTTAAGATCTTAAGTTCAATTTTCTGACATTAAAACAACAGAAGCTGTTATGATTCAATAGTTCCTCCATCCTGCCCTCTTTTAGCCTGTTCCTTTCATTTTTTTAATATTTAACAAAACTCTCCTATTCTCTCCACCTCCAAGCTACTATCAAGCATCTCTCCGTTGAACTCCTCCAATAGCCACCTGGCTGGTAGGAAGCAATTTGGGGTTTTGGCTTGGTATAAGGGGACACAGTGATAAGAATGGAAATTGTCCTTTTTTTCTCATGAGTACTTGTTCCAATCCCAAAAGACACACTTAGCCCAAAACCCAAGAAGAGAAATGGATAGCAGTAAACACATGGGATTCTGGATATTACTATTAGAAAGAGGAAAAAGAAATAAGAAAAAAGAAAGAAAGAAAATCTTTAAGTATCAGCGAGTAAGAGGAGGAAAGAATTCTACTAGGACTACTAAAATGGGAAAAATGAGATGGAGGCAAAGCAGACATACCCCAGCCCAAGACCTTATATGTATTTGAATATTTCAGTTGAATATTTTTCATTTTTGCAAATTGTTAAGTGAAGGATCTATAGCAGGTAAATTTCAACTTAGCACTCATGACATGTAGTTACTTAAAATCCCATTGATTTATATACTTGCTATTCTTTTTTATGGTTATGATAAATAACTTAAAAATTGAGTCTATCACAATGGTGGTGAATAAGGTCATTTTTCATTTACAATGGAAAGTTTGTCTTTCTTGAGGTTATGTGGCACATAGGTAGAACCTGAAACTTATAAAGTGAATGATGGGTAGCTAAAGAGTCCATCTGTCACAATTCATCTGCTGCAAGCGAGATGGCTACAAAGCTTAGAGCCCATCCATTTATTTACAGAGAAATTAATTTTTTCCATCTTTATTTTCTCTTTGGAACCTTAATTTACAATGAAGGGGGCCGAAGTCTTCCCTAAAACACACACATCCAAACACACATACAGACACAGAATGTGAAAGCGTAAAAGTCCTTCTTAAAAATCTTTCTTTTCTGGGAATAGGAACATACATATCGATAATTACCTTGAATGTAAATGGATTAAATGCTCCCACCAAAAGACACAGACTGGCTGAATGGATACAAAAACAAGACCCATATATATGCTGGCTACAAGAGACCCACTTCAGACCTAGAGACACATACAGACTGAAAGTGAGGGGATGGAAAAAGATATTCCATGCAAATGGAAATCAAAAGAAAGCTGGAGTAGCAATTCTCATATCAGACAAAATAGACTTTAAAATAAAGAATATTATAAGAGACAAAGAAGGACACTATATAATGATCAAGGGATCGATCCAAGAGGAAGGTATAACAATTGTAAATATTTATGCACCCAACATAGGAGCACCTCAATACATAAGGCAAATACTAACAGCCATAAAAGGGGAAATCGACAGCAACACAATCATAGTAGGGGACTTTAACACCCCACTTTCACCAATGGACAGATCATCCAAAATGAAAATAAATACGGAAACACAAGCTTTAAATGATACATTAAACAAGATGGACTTAATTGATATTTATAGGACATTCCACCCAAAAACAACAGAATACACATTTTTCTCAAGTGCGCATGGAACATTCTCCAGGATAGATCATATCTTGGGTCACAAATCAAGCCTTGGTAAATTTAAGAAAATTGAAATCATATCAAGTATCTTTTCCGACCACAACGCTATGAGAATAGATATCAATTACAGGAAAAGATGTGAAAAAAATACAAACACATGGAGGCTACACAATACACTACTTAATAACGAAGTGATCACTGAAGAAATCAAAGGGGAAATCAAAAAATACCTAGAAACAAATGACAATGGAGATACGACGACCCAAAACCTATGGGACGCAGCAAAAGCAGTGCTAAGAGGGAAGTTTATAGCAATACAAGCCTACCTCAAGAAACAGGAAACATCTCGAATAAACAACCTAACCTTGCACCTGAAGCAATTAGAGAAAGAAGAACAAAAAAACCCCAAAGCTAGCAGAAGGAAAGAAATCATAAAGATCAGGTCAGAAATAAATGAAAAAGAAATGAAGGAAACAATAGCAAAAATCAATGAAACTAAAAGCTGGTTCTTTGAGAAGATAAACAAAATTGATAAACCATTAGCCAGACTCATCAAGAGAAAAAGGGAGAAGACTCAAATCAATAGAATTAGAAATGAAAAAGGAGAAGTAACCACCGACACTGCAGAAATACAAAAGATCATGAGAGATTACTACAAGCAACTCTACGCCAATAAAATGGACAACCTGGAAGAAATGGACAGATTCTTAGAAATGCACAAACTGCCGAGACTGAACCAGGAAGAAATAGAAAATATGAACAGACCAATCACAAGCACTGAAATTGAAACTGTGATTAAAAACCTTCCAACAAACAAAAGCCCAGGACCAGATGGCTTCACAGGTGAATTCTATCAAACATTTAGAGAAGAGCTAACACCTATCCTTCTCAAACTCTTCCAAAATATAGCAGAGGGAGGAACACTCCCAAACTCATTCTACGAGGCCACCATCACCCTGATACCAAAACCAGACAAAGATGTCACAAAGAAAGAAAACTACAGGCCAATATCACTGATGAACATAGATGCAAAAATCCTCAACAAAATACTCGCAAACAGAATCCAACAGCACATTAAAAGGATCATACACCATGATCAAGTGGGGTTTATCCCAGGAATGCAAGGATTCTTCAATATACACGCAAATCAATCAATGTGATACACCATATTAGCAAACTGAAGGAGAAAATCCATATGATCATCTCAATAGATGCAGAGAAAGCTTTCGACAAAATTCAACACCCATTTATGATAAAAGCCCTGCAGAAAGTAGGCATAGAGGGAACTTTCCTCAACATAATAAAGGCCATATATGACAAACCCACAGCCAACATTGTCCTCAATGGTGAAAAACTGAAACCATTTCCACTAAGATCAGGAACAAGACAAGGTTGCCCACTCTCACCACTATTATTCAACATAGTTTTGGAAGTGTTAGCCACAGCAATCAGAGAAGACAAAGAAATAAAAGGAATCCAAATCGGAAAAGAAGAAGTAAAGCTGTCACTGTTTGCAGATGACATGATACTATACATAGAGAATCCTGAAGATGCTACCAGAAAACTCCTAGAGCTAATCAATGAATTTGGTAAAGTAGCAAGATACAAAATTAATGCACAGAAATCTCTTGCATTTCTATACACTAATGACGAAAAATCTGAAAGTGAAATTAAGAAAACACTCCCATTTACCATTGCAACAAAAAGAATAAAATATCTAGGAATAAACCTACCTAAGGAGACAAAAGACCTGTATGCAGAAAATTATAAGACACTGATGAAAGAAATTAAAGATGATACAAATAGATGGAGAGATATACCATGTTCTTGGATTGGAAGAATCAACATTGTGAAAATGACTCTACTACCCAAAGCAATCTACAGATTCAATGCAATCCCTATCAAACTACCACTGGCATTTTTCACAGAACTAGAACAAAAATTTTCACAATTTGTATGGAAACACAAAAGACCCCGAATAGCCAAAGCAATCTTGAGAACGAAAAATGGAGCTGGGAGAATCAGGCTCCCTGACTTCAGACTATATTACAAAGCTACAGTAATCAAGATAGTTTGGTACTGGCACAAAAACAGAAATATAGATCAATGGAACAGGATAGAAAGCCCAGAGATAAACCCACGCACATATGGTCACCTTATCTTTGATAAAGGAGGCAAGCATATACAGTGGAGAAAAGACAGCCTCTTCAATAAGTGGTGCTGGGAAAATTGGACAGATACATGTAAAAGTATGAAATTAGAACACTCTCTGACACCATGCACAAAAATAAACTCAAAATGGATTAAAGACCTAAGTGTAAGACCAGACACTATCAAACTCTTAGAGGAAAACATAGGCAGAACACTCTATGACATACATCACAGCAAGATTCTTTTTGACCCAGCTCCCAGAGAAATGGAAATAAGAACACAAATAAACAAATGGGACCTAATGAAACTTAAAAGCTTTTGCACAGCAAAGGAAACCATAAACAAGACCAAAAGACAACCATCAGAATGGGAGAAAATATTTGCAAATGAAGCAACTGACAAAGGATTAATCTCCAAGATTTACAAGCAGCTCATGCAGCTCAATAACAAAAAAACAAACAACCCAATCCAAAAATGGGCAGAAGACCTAAATAGACATTTCTCCAAAGAAGATATACAGATGGCCTACAGACACATGAAAGAATGCTCAACATCATTAATCATTAGAGAAATGCAAATCAAAACTACAATGAGATATCATCTCACACCGGTCAGAATGGCCATCATCAAAAAATCTAGAAACAATAAATGCTGGAGAGGGTGTGGAGGAAAGGGAACTCTCTTGCACTGTTGGTGGGAATGTAAATTGATACAGCCACTATGGAGAACAGTATGGAGGTTCCTTAAAAAACTACAAATAGAACTACCATACGATCCAGCAATCCCACTACTGGGCATATACCCTGAGAAAACCATAGTTCAAAAAGAGTCATGTACCAAAATGTTCATTGCAGCTCTATTTACAAAAGCCAGGACATGGAAGCAACCTAAATGTCCATCGACAGATGAATGGATAAAGAAGATGTGGCACATATATACAATGGAATATTACTCAGCCATAAAAAGAAATGAAATGGAGGTATTTGTAATGAGGTGGATGGAGTTAGAGTCTGTCATACAGAGTGAAGTAAGTCAGAAAGAGAAAAACAAATACAGTATGCTAACACATATATACGGAATCTAAGAAAAAAAAAAAAAAAAAAAAAGGCCATGAAGATCCTAGTGGCAAGACGGGAATAAAGACACAGACCTACTAGAGAATGGACTTGAGGATATGGGGAGGGGGTGGGGTGAGATGTGACAGGGTGAGAGAGTGTCATGGACATATATACACTACCAAATGTAAAATAGATAGCTAGTGGGAAGCAGCCGCATAGCACAGGGAGATCAGCTCGGTGCTTTGTGACCACCTAGAGGGGTGGGATGGGGAGGGTGGGAGGGAGGGAGATGCAAGAGGGAAGAGATATGGGAACATATTGTGTATGTATAACTGATTAACTTTGTTATAAAGCAGAAGCTAACAAAAAATAATAATAATAATAATAAAAAAAAAATCTTTCTTTTCTTTTCAAAAAAGAAAGGGAATATCTACAATGATTGGCAACAGAACAACATAAAAAACATCAGAACACTTATAGTTCTTTCATAAAAGAACTAAAAAATTAGATCTAAGGAATTTATTTTGAGGAGGATCAGCTGAAGGAGCTAAGTGACTTACGGATTACAAAACAATATTTTAAATGACACATCATAAAATGTAGTCGCTTTGGGCGTCAACTGAAAAATTAGCAACTTTCATAACTGAGTACATTTTCAAATATAAATATAATGCAAATCTGACATCAGTTGCCATTTATTTGGATTATAATGGGAAACAACTTTAAGAACACATTAGAAAAATCATTAAGTGGAGATCTATTTACTAAGTGACAATAACAAAACTGGTGTGTGAAAGGGAGCAGATTAATGTTTGTACTCTCAAAGCTTTCTGTAATTTCTCATAAATAATCTCTGGACTTACAGTATTTTTCAGTGGAGGCACTAATGATATTCTATCATCTTTGCAACTGGCGATATTGCAAGTCTTTTCACATTCTTCCTTCCTGGGCCCTAAACTCTTACCAGTCATTAAAACAAAAATCTTGCTTACACACAGACACACTTTCCAAGATCCCTGAGGGTTGGAGATGGTAATGCCCACTTCCTTCAGAATTGTTGCTAAAACCTAGAAGCAGAGGAATGAGCTTCTAAGCGAACAGTCCACAGTCATCCCCAAATTACTGATTTGCTATATCAAATTTCAACCAAAGAAAATATACAAAGACTCAGTATTATGAACCTACACACTTTCAACAAGAATTTTTAGAAGGGAAATAAGACATTAAAGGTAAAAAAAGACATAGTTGAGGGAAAGTTGAACTCTACAGTGAATATTTAAGAAAACAAAAAAAATCTATTTGCAATGTAGTAATTATTTTATATTCATATCTTTTTCTTCAATGGGAGTACATCTATACCTTATTTTAAAATATGAAAGTGGTATTTTCTAATCCTGTTGAGAAAATATATAGTATTTCTAACAATAAGCACAATTTAAATTACAGGTGTTGGTTCACCTATTTATCAAGATTTTAATAGCCTGAAGAACAGATTATTACCCTGTTATACACAATGCATATTCTGTTATAAATCAGCATATTAAAGCAATCAAATATTTAATATTTTAAATCTGGTGTTTTCTAATGTAGACAATATAAACTTAACTACTGTTCTCTCAGCTGTCTAAATTAAGCATCAGCTAACTTCTCTCTAAAGAGCCTAGTAGTATATATTCTATGCTTTTCAGTCCTATGCCCTCCATTGTTAGTACTCAACTCTGCCTTGGTCGTGTAAAAGCAGCCACAGAAAACAGACAAACAAGTGAGCACAGCTGTGTTTCAATAAAATCGTATTTACAACAGATGGCTTTGGTACATAGACGTACTGTGCCAAACCCTGGTGTAAATCAGGCAATAAGAACGTCTTCGATAACACAAATTAGCTATTGTAAAGAATTCATCTCTTCTATTGCTTTGCATTTTTTCATGAAAATACATAAAACTTCTATAGTCCAAAATGTGTCTTAAAGATTAATAACCTAAGTCATATTAATAGTAAATGCCACACAAATACAGAGGTATGTCAATATCACATTTTAAAATATCAATAAATGAAAAGAGGTAACCATTTCATTTTGGGGCCAAAGGTAGTGAATTCCTTATTTGATGATATTATAGCTTAGTTAATGAAGGGGATGTATTTTAATTAACTGTTTATAATGATAATGTCTTAATAATAGTATTTGAATATCAATAAGAGTAGAATTCACACTTGCCTACTCACACACAGAAAAAAGTATTTTTTCAGACACTTGAAGGTATTGTATTGTTTTTTTCCTTAACAGGGAAAGATACCACACCAAGGATTTCATATGAATCTTTAGATAACCCTCTACATTTGAATTCAAGTTGAGAAATTCCTAGATCTTAGAGAAGGGAAATCACATCAAGGTTCTTGTGGGTGATTACTGCACTGAAATTTTGGTGGTTTCACAGTGTCATATACTCTATGAACTGCAGGAGTGGATTGAGATATTCAGCATAGATATCCTTAAATCTAAATTCTTAAACTTCGCTCAGGAAACCATGCAAAGTTTTCTCAAAGTGTAGTCCTCAGATCTCCTTTACTAGAATCACTTACTAGGTTTTTTTAAAAGTTGTATCAGTTTATATCCTAATTGTAGTGGATTAAAATTTCTATAGATAATGATTATGAATTCATATATTCATGGATATACATATTCAGGCTTTTCTGACATAATCATCCCAACTGCATTTCTCTGACTAGGTTTTGGAGGTCACTATTTCAGAGAAGTTTATGATATTCTTCAAGTGTGAATATATCATTATTATAAAATTATTTTCAGAATCCTTCATTAATGTTTCCTGTAAAGGTTTTGGACTTTCAATGTTCAACCTCCTGGAGTAGTTCTTGAAGCCTAGTGGCTAATTCACACAACAAATTGTCATAATTATTGATGAAGTTATGATAAGGTCAAATCTTAAATATATTCCAAAGATGCTTCTTCCATTATGGCTTTACAAAATATGATGCTACATTGAGTAGGATAATAATTTATGATAAATAAAAAATATTAAGTATTTGAGAATTAACCATTATAGGTTTTTGTGTTGATAACCATGGGTTCAAATGCCTAAGAATACTCAAATAAAAAAGACAAGGGAAATCTGACTTCTTTCTTTCTCAGAATCTCTCATGGTAAGTTCATGAAGGAATTACATGTGGGATTCTGTAAGTATTCCAGGCCAGTAACTATTTTAAACAGATTTAGACTCCCTGAGCCTAGAATATTTTCTTGCACATAGCTGTTAACCAACTCAGGTTGGCTGAATTGAAAATTGGATATGAGAAGTCATTTTAAAAAATATAAGGTAACAATGGTTTACTGTTACAGCACGTTGATTGGATTTAATAACCATAATATTTTTACTATTTTTAAACATCATTGAATACAGGCCAGCTTTACACCAACTTGGGACAATTTAGAGCCCTTCAGAAATGTAGCACTGACAGCGTCTACTAAACAAATGTAACAGCCATTTTTGTCAGTGTCTTTCTTGTCTTACCATGAAATCTGAAGAAAGAACTTTAAAAGTAAGTTAAGTTGATCATCACATAAAATATTAGAAGATAAAAACTATTAGATGGGAAGAAAACTATTAAAAACATGCAGATTTAAATTGCAAGGGAACATAAAGTGAATCGTTTGCATTCATTCATATGCATGCAATCTTTGTGCTATGTAAGATATATAATCACTGGAAGACAGTGATTTGATTCAACAAATTAGTTGCTTCTTCCTCATTTGATGTCTTATTTTATGGCACAAAAGATTAAATAACTATATACATCTTAAGCTCAAATACATATGTACATATGCAAAATCCTTGATTTTTACTGGAAATGTATCCTCTCTTCACTCAGGCAAAACTCCTTTTAAACCATAAGGAGTATTGAAGTTGAGGTCATGGTAAGTTTTCTTTAAGGATGAAGACCAGATTGAGACAATATATTACTTCAGCGTGGTAGGGGCTGAGAATTTTGACAGAATTAGACTGAAATATGTTTTTTTTTCCACTGGCAGCCGAAGTCATACTATTTTGTATTTCTACACTTGGATTTATATTGCTGAAGGATTTATAAAATATTGCCCTGTGTATTGAGAAATCCCTATCATCTAAGATGTCCAAATGTGTTTTGTATTCACTACAATGTGCTTGGAAAGCAGTTTGTGAAAGAAAATAGCTCTAATTCATCATTACATTTCCAAGTACCCCTGAGTTCTCTATTTTCCTACCTACCTACAGCTGAGTTCAAGTGACCTCAGTATTTTGAATATATTATCAAGCATAACTTCACAAGCCAGCACACAACAAAACAAAACAAAACGGACAGATACTAGTCAGACGAGCAAAGTTGAAAATTATCTCTGCAAATATGGTATTTTATTTTTATTTAAATATAAAATTAATGGTTTAGGACTTCCCTGGTGGTGTAGTGGTTAAGAATCTGCCTGCCAATGCAGGGGACATGGGTTTGAGCCCTAGTCTGGGAAGATCCCACATGCCACAGAGCAACTAAGCCCATGAGCCACAACTACTGAGCCTGATCTATGACTGAACCAAAACTAAAGCACTGAAAGGAAAAGCAGGTAACTTAGGAAATAAAAACAATTCCATTATTTTCTAGTAAACCAAAGTTTTTCTTTTTTTGTTTATACCCCAACTTGTTCCAAAAATTATCTAAGAAACCTACCAAGATACATAAAAAAGATAACCTTAAATTAAAAGTAGGTAAGAAAAAGGTTAACACAGACATACACCCAGTTGTGCACACACACACACACACACACACACACACACACACACACACACGTTTAGGGTTATAAAATGGAACCACAAATGAGGCTGATGCAAAATACCTATCATAGAATAACAGGGAACCTTGGGAGACAGGAACTAGTTGGGGAAAGTAGAAGAAGGAGCCAATAGGGGCTTCCCTGGTGACGCAATGGTTAAGAATCCGCCTGCCAATGCAGGGGACATGGATTCGAGCCCTGGTCCAGGAAGATCCCACATGCTGTGGAGCAACTAAGCCTGTGCGCCACAACTACCGAGCCTGCGCTCTAGAGCCCGTGAGCCACAACTACTGAAGCCCGCGTGCCCAGAGCCCGTGCTCCGCAACAAGAGAAGCCACCGCAGTGAGAAGCCTACGCACCGCAACAAAGAGTAGCCGCCGCTCGTCGCAACTAGAGAAAGCCCGTGGGCAGCAACGGAGACCCAACGCAGCAAAAAATGAATTAATTAAAAAAAAAAAAAAAAAAAAAAGGAGCCAACAGATGTTTGCTAGACTGATGTGCTAAATTTTAGGAAAACCAATTTCAAAGAGTTCATATGATATAATCTGTAGGATAGAGGATTAATATGAAATTATTGACCACATAATCCTAATGAATCCATTTAAGTAAAACTAGGAGGAAAGACATTAATTAATAAGGATATGAACAAAATACAGAGGAAAGCAAACCCGATCTGGGGTTTGAGTCCAGCCTCCTTCAAATGTAAGAAAAGTTTATTGAAAATTTAATGTAATGAAAATAATACCCATTATTCATTGAAGATCTAGTGTATACCTATACAAACAACACTGTCCATATCATCCTTTATCATTCCTCAAACAACACTGCAGGTCACATATTGTACCTTCATTATTAACATACGAACACTGAGTTTGGGAGAGTTTCTCTAACTTGTTCAAGTCGTTTATCTAGAAGCAGAATTAAGGCACTGACTCCAAAGTCTATTCATACACCCTGCTAGTAGGAACTTCAGAAACAGAAGCTCTGAATCTAACACCTCAATTTACCAAATTAAACATTTTAATTTAAGCATCACTTTGTTGTTATTTATTTAATACCAATACTGTGCCAGGCAGTTTGCTAAACTCTTCCACCACAAACATATTTAATTAATTCCATCCTAGATCTCTGTGCCTATTGCCACACCAGTAAGATTAAGATAATCATAGAAACAGCTTCATGAGTTTGTGAGGAAATATCCATGATGCACTTAGAATTCCACTGGGCACAGATCAGGCACCCAATAAATAATAGCTATTTCTCTCATGACAGGTAAAACCTATCTCCTTTATATGTCCAGCATAGAAACAATGGCTGAGACAGGAAAGCTCAATAAATATTTTGAGATAATGGATTAAAATACAATTAAATAGAATAAAAGAGGTATAAGGTATCATTAAACAAATCAACATGGTTGATCTCTTTGGAAATCCGTATTTTATAACATATTCTTTCTTGCTCCTCCCCATCTCACCCTAGGCTTGGGGATGCCAGAAAATTCTAAAGTACTTGAAGTCTTTCATTGGATCTTTCCAAGTCTCTAACCCTTTCTGTCTAATTACCATGAAATACCATCATGACTATGCATCTCATTAAGTGTGTCAGAACAATTGTGTTCTAAGTTTTATTTGATCATAATAAAAAACTCAGTTTTCAAAACTTGTTAATCAAGTAATAAGGTCACTGACTCACAGCCTATAGACATTAGAGGGAACATTAGCCTTTATCTCAAGTCAAGGCCCCAGCTTTCACTTCTGGAATCATCAGCAAACCGTGGGTCATTCCTGGCAAAGTTCAGCCCTCCAGGTGCACTGATTGTAGTGAAAAACGTTTCAATCACAGTCTGTTCTTTTCATCATCTCGCTTCTTTCTCTGCTAAGAACTGCTCTGTGTCAGACAAAGATGGGTGAGACAGTGTGTCTGGGTCTAAAGTTTGAAATGTGTTTCTTTTCTAAATCTTGAATATGTTTTAGGCATAAACCTTTGATGAGCTACAGGAGATGAGATCACCTGCTGGAAGTCAGATGCTTACTGAGATGAGACAGGTCACTTACTTCTCTAAGGTTATCATTCACTGGCTACTTATATGTAACTGTGATTATTTTGAGAAGGAGGAGGCAAAAAACTGTCTTTTCTATACTTGTTTTGAAATTGAAATATCTGTATTACTATTTTTCTTAATAGACCTTTATTGGAGTATAATTGATTCACAATACTGTGTTAGTTTCTGTTGTACACCAAAGTGAATCAGCCATATGCATACATATGTCCCCCATATCCCCTCCCTCTTGAGCCTCCCTCCCATCCTCCCTATCCCACTCCTCTAGGTCATTGCAAAGCACTGAGCTGATCTCCCTGTGCTATGCTGCTGCTTCCCACTAACTACTTTACATTCAGTAGTGTATATATGTCGATGCTACTCTCACTTTGCCCCAGTTTCCCTCTCCCACCCCATGTCCTCAAGTCCATTCCCTATGTCTACATCTTTATTCCTGCCCTGCAACAAGGTTAATCAGTATTTTTTTTTTTTTTTTTTTTTTTAGATTCCACATATATGTGTTAGCATATGGTATTTATTTTTCTCTTTCTGACTTACTTCACTCTGTATGACAGACTCTGGGTCAATCCATCTCACTACAAATAACTCAATTTCATTTCTTTTTATGGCTGAGTAATATTACATTGTATACATGTGCCACATCTTCTCTATCCATTCATCTGTCGATGGACATTTAGGTTGGTTCCATGTCCTGGCTATTGTAAATGGTGCTACAATGAATATTGTGGTACATGTCTTTTTTTGAATTATGGTTTTATCAAGGTATATGCCCAGTAAGCAGGATTGCTGGGTCATATGGTAGTTCTACTTTTAGTTTTTTAAGGAACCTCCATACTGTTTCCATAGTGGTTGTATCAGTTTACATTCCCACCAACAGTGCAGGAGGGTTCCTTTTTCACCACACCCTTTCCAGCATTTATTGTTTCTAGATTTTTTGATAATAGCCATTCTGACTGGCATGAGGTGATACCTCATTGTAGTTTTGATTTGCATTTCTCTAATAATTAGTGATGTTGAGCATCTTTTCATGTGCCTCTTTGCCATCTGTATGTCTTCCTTAGTGAAATGTCTATTTAGGTCTTCTGCCCATTTTTTAATTGGATTGTTTGTTTTTTTTGATATTGAGCTCCATGTGCTGTTTGTATATTTTGGAGATTAATCCTTTGTCTGTTGTTTCATTTGCAAATATTTTCTCCCATTCTGAGGGCTGTCTTTTTGTCTTTTTATGGTTTCCTTTGCTGTACAAAAGCTTTTAAGTTTAATTAAGTCCCATTTGTTTATTTTTGTTTTTATTTCTATTTCTCTAGGAGGTGGATCAAAAAAGATCTTGCTGTGGTTTTTGTCAAAAGAGTGTTTTTCCTATGTTTTCCTCTAAGAGTTTTATAGTGTCTGGTCTTACATTTAGGTCTTTAATCCATTTGGAGTTTATTTTTGTGTATAGTGTTTGGCAGTGTTCTAATTTCATTCTTTTACATGGAGCTGTCCAGTTTTCTCAGCACCAGTTATTGAAGAGGCTGTCTTTTCTCCATGTATGTTCTTGCCTCCTTTGTCGTAAATTAGGTGACCACATGTGTGTGGGATTATCTCTGGGCATTCCATTCTGTACCATTGATCTATATTTCTGTTTTTGTGCCAGTACCATACTGTCTTGATTACTGTAGCTTTGTGGTATAGTTTGAAGTTGGGGAGCCTGATTTTCCAAGACTGAACCAGGAAGAATTAGAAAATATAAACAGACCTATCACAAGTAATGAAATTGAAATGGTAATTTAAAAATCTTCCAACAAACAGAAGTCCAGGACCAGATGGCTTCATAGGCGAATTCTATCAAACATTTAGAGAAGAGCTAACACCTATCCTTCTCAAACTCTTCCAAAAAATTGCAGAGGGAGGAACACTCCCAAATTCATTCTACAAAGCCACCATTACCCTGATACCAAAACTAGAAAAAGATATCACAAAAAAAGAAAATTATAGACCAATATCACTGATGAACATAGATGCAAAATCCTGAACAAAATACTAGCAAACAGAATCCAACAACATATTAAAAGGATCATACACCATGATCAAGTGGGATTTATCCCAGGGATACAAGGATTCTTCAATATACGCAAATCAATCAATCTTGTACACCACATTAACAAATTAAGGAATAAAAACCATATGATCATCTCAATAGATGCAGAAAAAGCTTCTGACAAAATTCAACACCCATTTATGATAAAAACTCTCCAGAAAATGGGCATAGAGGGAACCTACCTCAACATAATAAAGGCCACATATGACAAACCCACAGCAAGCATCATACTCAAAGGTGAAAAACTGAAAGCATTTCCACTAAGATTAGGAATAAGACAAGGATGTCCACTCTCTCCACTCTTACTCAACATAGTTTTGGAAGTCCTAGCCACGGCAATCAGAGAAGAAAAAGAAATAAAAGGAATCCAAATCTTAAAAGAAGAAGTAAAACTGTCACTGTTTGCAGATGACATGATACTATACATAGAGAATCCTAAAGATGTTACCAGAAAACTACTAGAACTAATCAATGAATTTGGTAAGGTTGCAGGATACAAAATTAATGCACAGAAATCTCTGGCATTCCTATACACCAACAACGAAAAATCAGAAAGAGAAATTAAGGAAACAATCCCATTTACCATTGCAACAAAAAGAATAAAATACCTAGGAATAAACCTGCCTAAGGAGGGGAAAGACCTGTACTCAGAAAACTATAAAACACTGATGAAAGAAACGAAGATGACATAAACAGATGGAGAAATATACCATGTTCTTGGATTGGAAGAATCAATATTATGAAAATGACTATACTACCCAAAGCAATCTACAGATTCAATGCAATCTCTATCAAACTACCACTGGCAATCTTCACAGAATTAGAACAAAAAACTTTACAATTTGTATGGAAACACAAAACACCCCGAATAGCCAAAGCAATCTTGTATTATTATTTTAATAAGTTAATTAACTTAGTTCACTTTTTATTCTGACTCAGATTGTAATAACCTCAGAGGCAAAAATCACCATCTAAAGATTTTGCTCTCATCTGTGCCATTATATATGGCCATAAGTAAGTCATTTTTCTGAGCCTCAGCTTCCACACTTACAAAATGAATGTAATAATCTTTCCTTAATTATCTCAAAGAAATCAAATGCAATAATGCACATAAAAATGCTCTGAAAAAGGCAAACCACTAGGTAAACACAAGGTACCATACAGGCATAAAAAGAAAAATAATAAAGCCTAACTTTCTTCTTTTCAGCTGTGAAAATTTAATCATATATCCAGACTTATTTGGAAAATAGATGATGTAAAATAAATTCACTTAAGTTTCATTCACCCAAGATCAAACTCAGAGGAATCAGAGGTGGGCAGTGACATACGTTGTTAAAATAAAGTGGGGCTTACGTTCTCATGCTGGAAGTGCCTTTAATCTGTCCCATATTTTTTATTCAGTTCATTACAGAACATGCATAAACATGGGTTTTTAGTGCCTTTAAATCACCATCCTAAAGATTCAAATCAGTGAGGCATACATTATCAATGTTCTCTTTAATATTCATTGTGATCTACTCTGTGGTTTTCTTTCTAATGAGGGCTTATCATCTGAATAACTCACCTTCTTGTATCTGAATTTCACAAATTTAGTCCATACTTGAACATCACCTATTTTAAAAAGAGTTCTTGTTCAACTATTCTGTGTGTTTATAACTACTTATCTTCAATATCTTCTCATCTACTTTGCACACGTCATACACATTTAGTCACACTAAATTTGGTTTATTTGTTTACTAAAAGTCATGTCTACTTTTTTTTTAACCAGAATTACATTTCAGGTAGCCTTAAATAATCAGCTCAATTTTCATTAATGACTGACAGATAAACACTGCATTATCAAGAACAAATATATTCTTAATGCCCTCAAATAACTCTATTCTCATGTTATTATATACAAAGTTTATAGTTACATGTAAAAAAATGGCACCACAGATTTATGTGACAGTTGTTATCAAATTAGCCCATATTTAATATTTATTTGTTCAATAAAAGATCATAGAATACCTATAAGTATATTTATATGCATATGTTTGTAAATATAAAAGATTGTTCCCTCTTCTCAGAGATCTTACAAATGACGTAACATAATGATGGGCAAAACACAAGATGAATTAAATTTTCAACTGCACAATTCTTAATATATATGCAATCCAAGCCCAGTACAGACTAGAAGAAGTCAGATGCTAAGGGGTAGAAGTGAACCAAAACTAGAGGAGCAGAAAAAGAAGCTAAGAAGAGCAAGGATGTCACTACAGTCAAGGACAGAACTGAGAACTAAACAGAACATACAAGTCAAGGGTATAAGTGAAAATTCATCGGCAATCTGCCCTGACTGGAGAGTGTGGTAGGCATTAATGGATTATAAAGATAAGGTAAAACCTTAGGATTAGATTAAGATAAATTTGATTGTCAGAGAAAAAATAACATACCAGATGCTGTAGGCAAGAGAAGTCCTTATAACTTTAAACACAGGTGAGAAACGTGATGTAAGGCTTTAGGAGGACCCAGGATAGAAAAATGCAGGACGGGTATGAGGCAAATTCCTGGAATTTAGTGGAGACAAAGAAATTATTAAAATAATCCAACCCTCACAAAGGAGGAGAGTTTTGAACTCAAGTAGAAAGGGAAAGGAAAAGATAGAGGAGGATCTTTTCAAAGTACAACCAATCACATATTTACAAAATGTGTTCTAAAATATGAAGGCAGGAGAAGAAAGAAGGATGCATTCAAGGTTTTCAGCCATGGAGATGAGGAGAAGGGTGCTTTTATGCAATTGCAAAATATAGCTCTAGATTCCTCCAAAAGTTCTAACTTCACTCTATACTCAAGTATCATTTTCTTTCTGTTTATATAGATTATGCTACATAAATAACCATTACTTTTATCTTTTACAGATTGACTTGAATTTATTGCCTATGTAATCGATATATTAATGGTTTGAAGCTTTTAATTTCTCTTATCTTCTATTACATAATAATGGTGGTTACATTGTTCATGTTCAATAAAAGCTTAATAAATGAATTAAGTCACAAACCTTTCTGTGACAGATATAGGTCAAATCTTAAAAAATAATTTCACAGAGAATTTCCTTATGATGCTTCAACTCACATATCTTGTAGTCAGCACTTCTCAAGGCCTTGGGTGTATTCTAACTAGACAATTCGTAGGCAAAAAAACATTACTTTTAATTAAACTGGAATACATTTTTTAAAAGAATATGTGGATCAATTTCCTTGTTACATTCCACTACCAATTTCTAGTTTCTTCTCTTTCAAATATCTAGAAGGAAATGTCATATTTTACAGGATAAATTGTTTCTGGATTGAAAATTTGCTTGATAGCTTAATGTGAGATCTGGTTTATGAAACTTACTGAGTTCCCTGCATTTGTGACCCTCTAAGATTTCAGCTGTGCTGACTCAGAAAGAAAAGCATCATTGTCAACAGTAAGATGAACATAGAAGACATTTAGGTAAAATTACCTAAATTTAAATGAAGTATGGTATATCATCAAATGACAATATCTTCTTATCTCCCTCCCCTTCCCCCGACACACCAAGTCCTTATGTGGCCAGTACATAATGCAGGGAGGAGTTTCGGTAGCAATAGCCAGGCAAGAGTTCTGTGTTCTACCTTGTCAATCCCCTAAGCTTGGCAAATGCAGTCTAATTAGGTCATGTGCCATCATCCTATAGATGACAGTTACCAGGAGGTTTTGGTGTCTGGTATTTCTCTTTATTGGTTCTCCTTTGAGCATCATTGTGTTACCATCCAATAATAATCATATTACTCTTCTAGGGCTGCCAGAGCAAAATATCACAGACTAGGTGGCTTAAAAAAAACAAAAATACAGAGGTTTGTCTTCTCTCCATTTTGGAGGCTGATGTCTCTTCCTATCCTATAATACAAGTCACATGAATTAGGAACCCACCGTTATGACATCATTTATCCTTACCTACTTCCTTAAAGTCCTTATCTCCAAATATAATCACATAGGAGTTAGAGTTTCAGGATATAAATTTTAGGGGCACATAATTCAGCCCATTACAATGATAATTCACCAATTTAAAAAAATATTGCCACCTCTGCTAATACTACTTGTACAAGTATCCATGAAATCCTATTAACCATAAATACTATTTGTAATCAAAACCTTTCTGATTTTGTAATGAACACCAGGAATCACTTAATAGTTATCTCTCATTTTCTGCAGTATTAGCAATAACAAGTAACATGTATCACAGAATTATAAACTAACAGTATAAGGCTTGGTGGACATCAGGCATAATGACCCCTGTAACTTGCAAATTACCATCAGTTTGATTTATTAATGTATCATGTATCTAATCTATTATATCTCATACTTTAAAAAAAAAAAAAAAAAAAACATCTATTATGGAAACGTCCAGAAAACTAGGAATTAAAGGGAACTTCATCTACCTGATAAAGACATCTGTGAAAAGCCTAACATCATTTTTTTTCTTTTTTTCCCCTATTTTTAATTCTATTTTTTATTGAAGTATAGTTGATTTACATTATGCTAGTTTTTTTTTTTAAATTGAAGTATAGTTGATTTATGTTATATTAGTTTCAAGTGTATAACAATGATTCAGTATTTTATATATATATAAATATTATTTTTGAGGACCGTATAGAATGTACTAAGAGTATAAAGAATATACAATATACACCCAGAAGGGTAAAAAGAACATAGTGTGGGGTGGGGGAGAATCTCAGAATAAACTGCATAGAAATGAAAAGTGGTGTCCAGTTGGGCAATGGAAAAGTCAGTGGAGGATGAGAAAAACAAGATGGACAACGCCAGGGGAAGGAATTAATTTTACACTTCTCTGGCATCTAGCACATAGAGCATTCCTGCTGCGATAAGAGCTTAACAGCTCCAGATCAGGCCAGCCTGGCAGAGACTACCATATGACCTAAGTGAGGACAACGAATCCACAGCTGACATGAAGAGGAAGTGCCTCTATTCTCTATTCTAGGGAACAGAGGCTATTTCAACTGGCAGAGGTAAGGAGAACTTTCTCTGGGTCTAAGGCCTAGTCCTGGGAAAGTAGTGGACTTTGTTGCCTACAATTCCATTGCGGGCCTGAAAAAGAACAGAAGTACAGATGCTGGGAGTCCGTGCCATCCACAGGGGTGTTAGTCTGTATTATTTCTCAGATGGCAGTCCAGGCAGGAAATGAAGTGTTAAAGGTGTAGGTGACAGATATGTGTTTTAAAGATTTAGTTTCCCAGGCAGTTTCTAAAACCGTAAACTTGGCCTCCATTTGCTATTTAATATGTGTTTTCTGTTAATGTACTGCTTATATGTCTCTGTGTTGAGTTCCTAACTGGTAAATAAGTTATATCTAGGAGTGATGGACAAAGAAAATATGCCAACTTACATTAATTCATGAAGCATCTTTGGGAAATGTATGCAAACGTGCACTGATACAAATGTTAAATCTAAGAGTAAAACTCTCTTGATAGAATATTCATTAATTTCAAGGTAAAAATAATTTTTAAAAAAACTTTGGCATTTTATAGTCAGTTAAACCAAAATATTATCACATAGAGAGAAGATATAAGATGTAACCATTGATTTAACTAAAACAATGGTATGGGAAGTTATTTTAAAATTGACATAACCATATCTTAACATTATATTCTATCAATATCACTACGATGAATAAAGCATTTTTTCACATATTTCCTAGGATTAAAAAGCAAACTCAAACTACAGAGTTCAAGTTTTCCTTTTTATTCCAAAGGAAGGAGTAGGGGTAATGATCTTTTCACTGCTGATACATACTTTTTGTTCATCAAAAAATAAATGAAGCAGCACATTTCTACCTGAAATGGCATATTTTTCAATTGTGTGCTTAGTGTGTTTTTCCCCTCTCACATAATGTTGCTGTGAATGAATGACATGCTGATGAATAGGATTTTAGGTTGAGATTCTAATTTGAAATATTTTCAATATTTTCATTTTCAATGCTTTTCCTATTAATTTAACTACCTAATTGCTGGGGGCTGAGTAGTCATATTGGGAGGGTTTTTTAAATGCTTACATTATCCGTCTAAATGCCAGTTTATTAAAAAAAAAATCACAACTGCAAAAAGCAGTGCAGTATCAAGTTAAATAAAGGTCATAATCTCAGATGTAGAGAATGCACTTGAGGACACGGGGAGGGGGAAGGGTAAGCTGGGACGAAGTGAGTGGCATGGACAGATATACACTACCAAATGTAAAATAGATAGCTAGTGGGAAGCAGCAGCTGCATAGCACAGGGAAATCAGCTCGGTGCTTTGTGACCACCTAGAGGGGTGGGATACAGAGGGTGGGAGGGAGATGCAAGAGGGAAGAGATATGGGGATATATGTATATGTATAACTGATTCACTTTGTTATAAAGCAGAAACTAACACACCATTGTAAAGCAATTATACTCCAATAAAGATGTTAAAAAAATTTTTTTTTAAAAAAAGGTCATAACCTTTCCACTCCCAATGCATTATTGTTTAATATACTAAGCATATGGGTTTAACATTAGGTATTACCTTAGACACAATTGTAAAATGTTGTATAAAGTCCAAAGTAGTTTACCTGGTATAAACACATCCAAATGTAAAATCACTTTAATTTTTCATTTTGATATTGGGAGTCTCCCTGTCTTTATAGGCTGTTTATACATAAACGAACTAATTAAGAAATTGACTAAGTTGGTTAGAACATATAGAAGTGTAAACCTTTGGGACACCGTTATTTCTTAATTCTATATTGTTAAGGTCATTCACTACTCACTAGATCTGACTCAACACCTGTTTTTTGCCTCTATGTACAATTCTTTCTCCCCTAACACGCAGTTAGCTTTGTAATGTTTCTGAATAGAAAAGTAATACATATAATATGTTCAGAGAATACAGAAGGTAAGCATAAAATGACAAAATAATCCTATGAGCCAGAGAAAAGTCCTAATACTATAATTTTATATTATATATATTATATAATACTACTAATAATTGTAATCTATGAACCCACACATTTTTACAAAAATTGACATACCATATGAACTTTTTTCATTTAATGTAATGTGTTGGCATTTTTGAATTTCTCATTTCTTTGTGTAGATATTTGTGTATGTGTAATCTTTTAAAAATCTTCACAGTAATTTGCAATGACATCTGTCTACATATATGCTTGTATATCTGTTCAAATAATTCATTTAGAATAAATTCCTAGATGCAGACATATTAAGTTGAAAGATATGTACTTTTGAAGGATATTTTGAAACGTGTCATCCTTCCAACAGTGCAAGTATCTGACCATTTCTCCTCACTTTTACTAACACAAAATATTGCACTCTTCTATTTTAATAAATTTAAAATGTTTTGCTTCATTTTACATTTAATTACCTGTGTGATTAGGCAATATTTTATGTATTATTTAACTTTGCCTTTCATCCAACTTTAAATATATTTGTCTTTTTCTTACTGATTTCTATGAGATAATTTTATAATGAAATATTTTCTGAAAATATTGGTTAAAATGATCAATCAGATAACGATTTTCCAAGTTCTAGTGTACAGCCATGAGACTTTTAACTGTCTAGATAAAGCCTGGAAAGCTGGAAAGGTCTAATACGTTTATTAGCTCCAGTAGTGATTTCAATGCATTTTATTTAATCCAACAAAGACTACACGATGGGTTTAAGTTGAGCAGTTCTCATTCCTGTAGGAGTCATTTCCTTTGGAAGCTACTTACTTTAGGTTTGGTTTTTCACTGTTGGTTTCCATTTCATTGCTTCATACTTAGATTTGCCTGTTGGCTAACTCCTCTCTGTTGACATTTTATTCATCCATTTCCTGTCTTTTCTCCTGAGTGTTCTTTGCTCCGCTCTTTGGTTCATATATATCAACTCTATTCTCTCTGCCTACCAGGCTTCCACATTCTCAGCTTTGTTTGGGAAGGTCATTAGATGGCTACAACAACTACTGTTATCTTGGTCAGGTCAGATACAACACTACACTGAGATCATTCTTATAGCTGAATGCAAGATCTTTCTCATTAAAACATAGCCTCTATTTGAGTCTACCTAACAAAAAAAGAGCATTTCCAAACTTGCTTGGATGCAAATGTATGTGAACATGAACATTAGCCACACAGTTAAAAAGAAATTTAGAAACACACACACAAACCTCAAGTCAGAGTTGGCTCCCATACCACAGCAAGCCCCGAGCAAATTACCACACAATGAGCTATACTGCTAAAACAAGGTGCAATATAAAAATTTATGATAATTTCAAAGAAATTAACATTCTGGAAAAAAACCCTACATTTATTTTGTTTTCATAATAATTTGCACTTCATCAGACTCCAGAAAGTACTTTGTATCTTTCCATTTTAGTTACAAACTTTCATATTATTCAAAATGCCAAGAAACTGGGCTAAATAACAGTGGGATATAGGGAAAAAGTATTTGAACTTTGTTATTCTGTTTTTAAGTAAAATTTCTAGGATAATAAAATACAATAATGTTAATAAACGAATCCATTTTTCAAGTTTTCCTATGGCATTATTGTGTAATCAAAGCACGTTTAAAAAGCAAAATTTTCGGGGCTTCCCTGGTGGCGCAGTGGTTGAGAATCTGCCTGCCAGTGCAGGGGACACGGGTTCAAGCCCTGGTCTGGGAAGATCCCACATGCCGTGGAGCGGCTGGGCCCGTGAGCCACAATTACTGAGCCTGCGCGTCTGGAGCCTGTGCTCCGCAACAAGAGAGGCCGTGATAGTGAGAGGTCCGCGCACCGCAATGAAGAGTGGCCCCCGCTCGCCGCAACTAGAGAGAACCCTGGCGCAGAGGCGAAGACCCAACACAGCCAAAAATAAATAAATTAATTAAAGAAAAAAAAAAGCAAAATTTTCGAAAACAAGCAAGGCATTTTACTTGACATACAGCAAATCATCAGTTTCTTCTTGTCCAGTTTTTGGAGCCAGCGTATAACGCCATAATTTACTAGACTTAAGATCTTTATGTTATTTAAGAATGTTGGGCAAGAGAAATAAAAAAGAAATTATATCAATAATCTATAGCCTTGCTGATATATCTGTAATATATATAAAGTGGGGGTGGCTAAAAAAAAATAACACCCACAAATTCAGTAAATTTCCATCAAGTATATTTATAAGTAAAAATAAGAGCTGATAAATACAAAGGATTTTTAAATATTTTAATTAATTAATTTTTTAAAATAAATTTATTTTTTTATTCATTTTTGGCTGCATTGGGTCTTTGTTGCTGCGCACGGGCTTTCTTTTTAGTTGCAGTGAGCGGGGGCTACTCTTTGTTGCTGTGCACAGGCCTCTCATTAAGGTGTCTTCTCTTGTTGTGGAGCACAGGCTCTAGGCGTGCGGGCTTCAGTAGTTGTGGCACATGGGCTTAGTTGCTCCACGGCATGTGGGATCTTCCCGAACCAGGGCTCAAACCCATGTCCCCTGCATTGGCAGGCGGATTCTTAACCACTGAGCCACCAGGGAAGCCCCTTATCTTTTAACTTAAATTTGAGCAGGTCAGAGCCTCTGGAAAACCTGTCACTTAAATTGAAAAACACAAGGCACTTTTGGTTGTTCGCCAAGTTAAAATATGCAAACTACAGTGTTTGGGTAAGACATTTGTCCAAAATTGAGAGAGTCAACTCATTTATTGTGAGGTAAAGATCTTCCTTGTCAAACATCAGCTTTGACGATGCTATAAATTCTACTATTCTCTGGGGTTACGATGAACTGAATTGCATAAAATAATGTTCTTCTGGTCACATGAATGAAGCTGGAGATCACAGTAACACTTCCCAATAGCAACATGCTTTGCCTTATCAGTGTCTAGAAATAATTTGATAATAAAGCTCCCTGAGAGAGAGAGCTGAATACTACCAAACATTAACACTGACAATCAATGCTGGGCCCTACATGTGACTTTTCATCTCCCTCTGGTGGCAAAGAGAAACAGGGAGATGACAGGTATTATAATTCAGATAATTGAGGCAAGAAGCCAGTAATACCAGATTAAGAATAAAATCACATTCCCATACTTTCCTGACTTAAAGATTTTCTTTTTGTAAACTAATGTGTTCAACACCACTTCAAATACAAGAATTTTTAATAACTTCCTCATAGCAAAGAGTACAAAAATGGTACCACCAACATGTACTATAATTTCTTAAATGTTGACAATTTTTTATCTTCTTTCCTTCTTTCTTTTACAAATGTAAATCAAGACAAACACATTGAATAACATTCAGACTTGCTGTGAAAATTTTAAAATATGAAATTATTTTTTGAAGTATGCTTCTTGCCTCACCTTGCAAGATCACACGAGTATGTGATCAATTACACATTTTCTGGCTCATCAACAGAAGAGGTGACAATATAGCTCCAATTAAAAATAATTCCAAATTAAGTTCTGATGGTGACAAACTCATCTTTTCATAACAAAAAGTTTGATCTGCATAGTATTTGGTTGTTTATGTGGTTAGTTATAGAGCAAAGCTAAATACAAGTTTCCTGAGAGAATCTTTTAGTAGAGTCATAATGAATCTTATTCATCATCGTATTTCCCAAAGTAGAAGAATACTGATAAATGTTATATGCATTGCAGGGGAAAATACTTTCAGGACAAAAAGGTGGGACAAGGATTGGTTAAACAATTCCAACAGGTTTGTTACCATAGGATCTCTTAGAGCCTTTACCAAGGTCAAGTGCACTGTCAGTCTCTAAAAGGGGCAGAAGGTGACCAGAAAACTCCCCAAATCAAGTCACCAACTGTTCAGCCATTTTACCACAGAACACTTATTAACATTGCCCATAGCTTATGTTCTGCTACAGACTGAAAAACTACTGTAACAATTTCTCTTTCATAGAATGAGTTGTTTTTGTTTTGTTTTTTAATTTGAAGTTTAGAATACCAGAAAATCTCATTTGTCTTATATTATCATAGATTAGCATGTACTGAAGGATAAGTTACATAAAAAAATCAGCAGTTATGTTCCTCAATTCAGGGCATATTTTCAAATACTGCTTAACTTGCTCACTACATAGTCTCTCATTTCTAATGTCAACCTGCCCCCTTTTATTTGAAAGCAGTTATATTTGTCTGCTTTACCATGCCTCCATCAGTATCCATTGAGCACCTAAGAGATGTGCTAGTATTATGAGGCATCCTGAACATTTACTTTACCATCCGTTCTGAGAACCTTCCTAAACTCTAGTTTTGCCATGAAATGTGGAAGGAATAGCATGGTCTTGGCAACAGCGTTCTTTAACTTAATACTTATGTAACCTTCCACAAGTTTGTCTACCTCTCTGAGCCTAAGCGTTTTATCTATAATTAGGGCTATCACCACACATAGAGGATTTCTACGAAGATTAAATAAGATACATCAAAGTGTATAGAACAATGCTAGCGATTAAATGCAATTTTGTTTTCTTTTTGTCTCTCTGATGAACTTCTCAAAAATTGGCCATGCCTTGGACCGTATTGCTAAGTTCTCCTCTAAGATGCCAAATCTCTCAAACCCTCCTTCGAAGGATCTCTTAACCCTGCTACCTTTCTCACGCCTGTGAGTCCTCATCTACAATGTCATAGCAGTCGCCCACGTTCAAGTCCATCAGACCACTCTGGTTTCACTTCTTTCTCATCCCTGTGTGAACTCCACATCCAGTCCTACCAGAGGGGTATTTTCCAGTGTTCTGGATTCCTTCACTCCTTTTTCTGCCCGTCTTACTTTGGAACATCCCCAAACTTGAATTAAACATTTCTTCACCTTTAGCCACTTCTCCTGTTTATAAGGTACAGAGCAGGGTCTAGGTGTTTCTATGTATAAGTGCCTAGATAGTCCCATTGCTTCTACCACACTCTCAAATGTGTGTTATGTGGTTCACATTTGGAAATCAGAAATTAAACCAAAGACATCGTTCATGCCCCCAAGGCACTGGCAATACATTATACAACCTGGCTTTCCTAAAACTGACTTGTTTTGCCCTGTATTCTTTATGCTTATAGAAATATAATGTCTTTTAAGAGAACTATGCAGGGCAATTTTTTCCTCTCAAAAGCTAGAATTCAAATAGGTCAAAGTTCCCATCAACCACAGGTAGAATGTTGGCAGAGTTTGCCATTACTGATATCCACCTCCGCTGCTGAACCTATTCCAGCCTCTCTGCCATTTTTCATTTTGTAGGTTTGGTTTGAAAATCACATCCTTTTACAAAGACTGAGTATTTTTAAAGGCCCTACACCTGGAATTACAATAGATGCCACCAGATGGCGCCATGGGACTGGCTACTTAGGTCAAAAGGTTAGACGACCCCAGTTGAGGCTGTGGAGATGGCATAGGTAAGTCTACTTCAGGTTCTTTCTATAAAAATGTCATTTTAATATAGCATAGATTTTTTTTCTAATCCCTAATTCCAAGATATGTAATAAACAGTTTTGAGAGAGAGAGAACACAAAGCTGAATACTCGATTTTCCATACTTTGATAATTGACAGTCACTAGCTAACCGTAGTCTTCTCTGTGCTGCTACCTTTTTTTCTCTTCCCTGTATCGATTCGCTGCTTTGCACAACCCAGAGCCTTGCAAATGAACATCCCATGGGCCTGCTCCCTCTGTGGATGGCCGCTCCACAAAAGTTCCTCACCATTAGGAGCAAGTTAATTAGCTTCCTCAGAACTCCTAATTAACTCGTCAGTCCCTTTTATACCTTTCCACTCCATATCCACCCTCTTCCGGGAGTGAGAATGTGTTCTCTCGCCTGTCACTGTCTCCGCTTCCTGCTGCTCCAGCTTATTTCAGTCATGATATAAAGATCAAAATGGCTAAAATATAAAAATTTAAAATGTGGAAATAGTGCTCTAGAGCTGCATCAGAGTCCCTAAATGCCTTTTCTTTCAGTCAAAAAAAAAAAAAAAAATCCATCCGTACATTTCCCTTCTTCTAAAGTTCCCCCTTTGTTGTAAAATCAATTTACACAGTTATTACTAAAGATTAAATTTAGCGAATTCAACAACCCTCCACTTACTAGTCCTGAAAAGTTCGAGAATGATGGATAGGAGAATGGACTCTGGAATCCAACGACCTATGTTTAAGCCTGGGTTTTCCATTACTAGTTAGGTGAGCCTTCAACAGCTTGTTTAATTTCTTCAGGCTTCTGTTTCATTTATATAGAAGGAAGTAATAGTATTTTAGGAGAGTTATGAGAAGTAATCATATATAAGGCTTAGACAGTGCCTGACACAAAGCCACTAGCAATTATCAAATGTTACCTGTGGCCATTCTATTTCTTTTAATCACATCAAGGGCCAACCTCCACTTTTTCTTGAGAGATGCAAAATACAGATGCAGAACAATGAGCACAGAATGCAACAATTATAACGTTTAAAAAAGTGCGCCTTTGTACACATATGTTATTTTAATAGACTCTCTCTAAAAGGATGTGTTTACCTAGAAAACATGTTTACCTCAGAGCACAGAATTGAGGGAATGAAAGAAAGTAGGGGAGGAAAACAGTTCTCCTTCTTCCCTTTTGAGGTCTTTTTTCAAACTATACAGAGTTACTTTTAAAATCGTAAGAAAAAATGAATAGCATGGTATTTTTTAAAAAATATTGTTACAAAATGATTTTAAAACTTCAAGTGTTGTCAGTCTATTGGCTGTATATCTCTCTGCCTGAATGGGAATGGAGATAAACTTGTGCACGACAAGCATACCAATTCACTCCAAGTAATAAAAGGGCCATTGGACTCGTGTTACAAATTAGATGGAAGGGAACAGAGCATAGCAATAATGGCAGGCAGCAACATTAGGATAGCCAGGACTAGGCAAACATGAGAAGCAATTCATTTGGGATTCCCTCTCTTGAAAGTACATGCTCATTGGCAGCCAAGGTTGATTCAGCCCTGTTTGATTCAGTCATCCTAATCAGTTGATTCTCTTTTCTTTCCTCTGTCTTCCAGATTCAGAATATTACTAGAATAATTCAATTTACTTTAGAATCTAAGTCACTTCTAAATGTTTTTAATATTTCCTTCTATATTCTAGCATTGAAAGACATCACTTAAGAAAAAATTGTTTAGTTTAATCAGTCAGTCTAACTTTGTTAACTTTAAGAGATCGTACATTTGATAAACCAAAGAAGGATACACTTTTGTTAGTGTGAACGACTAACTGGTGGAAATAAAAATTACTTATTTTACAATACTTGGATTTATTGCAGTGCTAGTAGAAAAAAAAAATTACTCTAAAAAATGGCAAGTCTCATTCTGAAACACCATTTCCAGGAATTCTTCCCTCAGCTATATAATTTCTGTGAAAGCTCTTGAAATTTTAGAGTAAACACAGATTAAAATTATTTTTATTTTTTAAAAATTAGAACTGTATGTAACTGATAAAGACGGAAAAGAAATTTATGTCCAGAACTACAAAAAGTGTGGGGAGAGGGACATATATGGAGTTTTAGTGGGAGTGTAAACCAGCATATTTGCCTGGAGGGCAACTGGACAGGGTAAGAGATGTATAGACTTCGGTCTAGCAATTCCACTTCTACTTCTTGGAATTTATCCTGAGCAAATAAGGGGACATATTAATAAAGGTGTTTGTGCAAGTTTCTTTATTAGAACACTGTTTCTAATAAAGAAAGTTAGAAACAACAAAAACACTTAAATAAGGGAGACTAGTGAAAACATTTCAATGAACCCATGCAATGGATTTTTATAAGACCATTAAGAATTTCATATACTCTAGGAGACATAGAAATATGTTTACAATATACTGTTACTGAAAAGAGTGGTTTACATAACAGTATGGCAGCTTATGCTGTGTTAAGATCATGGGTTTCAGATAGCCTAGGGTTTCAATCTTGGCTCTGCCACTCAGTGTTTGTTATAGGGGCTTGAACAAATTGTCTAGCCTTTCTAAGCCTCACTTTATCATCTATAAAATGGGAATAAACAGTTAAATCCATGCATAACTTTAAGTGTATTTCTGTTCAAAGATACCTTACTTAACATGTATCATTAATTCACTAATACTAAATATATAGCCAAACTAAATTATAATTCATGCCTGAATGAAATTTATCTAACACACATTTTCTCCACAAAGCAAATCTGTTATCTTGCACCTAGGAACACTGACAACACTTCAACACTACAATTGTAGGCCATTTAAAATGGTAAGAATACCATAAAAATCTCACAAAAATGCAAACATTTCAAAAAATGTAACACTAGGTAAACCATGAAAAGGACACGTGTGTATTAATATGAATGTCAAACAAGAAGGGAAAGCACCACCTCATTCCACCTTAGCTGGGAAGGCAGCTCAGATTTTGACTGCTCTGTGCATGTCTGTGAATGACCACAGCATTATATAAGCATTGATTTGGGGGTTACCAATAAATTTTAGGTAGTAGCCAAATTCACAAACATGAAATGAAGATCAACTGTGTGTGCCTGCACACATAGATACACACAGTTGATCTATCTAAGTTAATTTCAGTAATGGGATAGTTTATAACAGATTCTATTATGCTAAAAACGATGTTTTAATAGGTGGTTTTAACTCAAGTTCATGTTTAAACGTAGTGTGACAGTAAGCATCTCCATGCATCATGGCAATCCTTTTTATATAAGGTCATACAGTGCTATTAGCTATTATATTTCATAAGGAATTAGAATCAATATTAAAAATACAAATTTTGTTTTCTTGCCATAATCTCAAAGCAAAATGGATTTTGTCCCAACCCAAATTATCCTGGGAACATTCAAGCAATATCATCATAGTTTAAACATTACATAAATTCTTGTGTTTGCCAAAGTGTTATTTTTCAAAAGAAAATAGCAAAGTTGTTCTAATGAGCATGCAGATTATTATTCTAGGGAATAGCCTGGAAAGTGTAAGGCGTGAAGGCTGTAGAGCTAATGTCCCTGACTTTGCCACTTAGCTTTGTAGTTTTCATGGGCAAGCAAGCTCCTTAAATTTGCTACGCACTATTATCTTGATATTTAAAACAGGATTAATAGTTTATATGTTATAAATATACATATAGTTAATACATTTCAAGTTCTTAGAAAAGTGTCCGGCACATAGTCACAACACAATGAATGCCATTATTTTTTGTTATTACAAATGATATTAATATTGATGTTGAGGAGATAGAAACCTTTCATTGGTTTATGTGAAACAATTGAAGAGTTCTAGAAAAAGCTACGCATATATAAATCAAATATTGTCACTGATCTGAGTATGAATAAACTTATCATCTGATTTTTAGCTAATTTTTATTCCTAATTTCTCAGTACTTTTGCTCCTCACACAGATCTATCACCTGTTTCTTACTCTTTCATTCTCCTTAATTTCACTTATTCCATTCTCTTGTGATACACATCTTGAAAGTCCATCTCTCTTCCTTCTAAGTAGTTTCAGGACTCCAGCATCCTGACCCTCAGCAGTCTCTTTAAATCAATCTCATTGACCAGGGTGATGGATGGTGTTGTTGCCAAAGTTCCACCCCAATTGCCCTTCGAGTGGGAAAGTCCCTGCTCAGCAAAGAATGAAGCATTCAATTTGTGTGCCCTTTTCTGAAGAAGGGTCTCAGACAGCCCCCTTACCAGCTATCTCAGTTTCCAACATTTTAGACTGCTGTGGAGTCCTGCATGTGCTACAGAACAATCATTCAAATAAAGTATACTTCAGAGCTTCCATTCTCTAAAAGCCCATTGATCCGTGTGACTCCGCTATCAGGACAAATGGGAAGTTCCTGCCTGAGTGTGGCAGATGAAAAGGTAAATTGTACACTCTGGTAACACTGACTTTATTATAGCAAAATGATTTGCGTTTTGCAAGTTGGCAGTTCTTGCAAAACCTAAAGGGAAAACCTAAAGGAAAAGACAAAGTACCGAGCTATTACTTAGGTCCAGGTGGTCCAGGTGCCAGCTGCAAGTAAGGAAGTTGCATGACCTGGTGCTCATCATCTAACCTGTCTGAGCCTCAGTCTTCCTTACTGTGGTGTTTTGTAAGGTATCAATGCCTGTTTGAGCTCACGTCTTCTTAGGGTTGCTGCCAGGATTGAATGGTATAGTGGATATGAATCACTTCACAAATTAGAGTATTTCATAAATGCAATAATCTGTTACATTCATAACATCTATACTCTTATCTGTCTCCATCCTCTGCGGGACCTCTAAGCTCCCAGCCTAATCAAAGATCTTTCTTCAGGTTAAAATGAGTAAAATGAAACCCATAAGCAGTGATGTTAGCAATTTTCAGAAGGATTGTTAAATATATTTAAATTTTTTACATTTAAATTGGGGACAGAATTTTTAGTTTTTGTCTGCTTCTGTTACAACAGAATCTTTAGCACTGGCTTTTTAAAGGGACACTGTAATCATAAGATATTAGAAAACAAAACAGTTTATCTCAGCTTTTTCTGATACTTTTAATTTGTATGCAGTTTTTCAATATGGTGGTTTTTCTTCTTGTCTACATAGGCATTGCTATAGCCATTTCAAGTTCAGAATTACTGCAAAGAAGTAATTGATCCTCTATTTCAATATCCCTACTGTTTCATGAGCTCTCTTACAATTCAGAGGAATCTATTTCTCACTGATGCTGAAAAACATAATAAGGTCACAGCAGGGAGGCTTTAGCTTCATTAAAGAACATTATTATAAAAATAAAATGATCGAGGGCAAATTGTTTTTGTCCTTGTGGTACTGTTTCTGCAGATTCACATTAATCTGAGCGTTTAGAGGCACAATAAATTCGTAATCTTCTATCATCCACTTCACCATGGTAGCCCCTAGTGGCAGAAAGATGTCAATCGCTCATGTTCCAAGGGATTTCTTCGTCTGTTGAATAAAGAGGAACGAAGCCTCCTTGGAAATGAGGGCTACAGTTATGTCAATAACTAAATTTATTTCTGCTTTTAAAACATCACAGAGAATGCTGGTGTCCAACAAATGTAGATGCCAGCATTATTTAAAAAGTGACTGAGCAGAGAAATGAATTGAAATTTTGACCCACTCAGGGTTCCGTCTATCATGGGAGCCTATAATCGGGGAACAACAGAGAAGAATTTAAGATAGAAAATCAGTGATTGCTCTATTAATCTAGTTTAACTGTTACTAAAATCTGACAGAGCACATTACAAGCTGCAGGCAGTAAGGCTTATCAATTCATTGCTACTTTCAAGGTTCTCCCCTTGCTTTCTTTTTGCCTTCAGCTCCTGGCAAAGGACAGCCTTTTACAGTTCCATTTCTCAGTTTATTTTTGACTGCTTTTAATTATATTTAATGGCCTGCTTCTGCCCCACTTAAGTTATTGGAGTTGCAAAGCACTTTGCTGTTATAATGATAGTTCCCTTGATGTCTGTTCATTATTAACTACTTTTCAAAAGTGCTGCTCTCAACTCCCTTTTTAGAAATATTTAAATAACTGAATTTCTATAACATAAATATCTTGCACAGAAGATAGTGATTCTATTGCCTGTTTAATAGTTTGCAGATAGCAAAATAAAACGTTTGTAAAGTTTTGCATTATAATATTAATTGGAAATTTCTCATTAAATCATCTTGTATTAAATTCTCACCAAGAGTAATGTCCCAAAATAATCAATGACTTAAGAGTTTGGCACTTAGCACATTTAATTCTAAGAAAATATTTTAGAAAATAGAGTATTTTTCATAGAGATGAATAAAATCCTGTAATTAATCTGTGTGTCTTAAGTTACCATTCTTTGTTTTTAAGAGGAAATGAAGGAGTATGCTAAAAGAGATCTCATCACACAAATATGTTATTGCTCATGAAAAAAAAATGGCAGTGGAATAAGAATAATAAATTTAGAAGTCTTAATATTGTTTTAAAAACCTGGGGCTTCCCTGGTGGCGCAGTGGTTGAGAATCTGCCTGCTAGTGCAGGGGACACGGGTTCGAGCCCTGGTCTGGGAGGATCCCACGTGCCACGGAGCAACTAGGCCTGTGAGCCACAACTACTGAGCTTGCGCATCTAGAGCCTGTGCTCCACAACAAAAGAGGCCGTGACAGTGAGAGGCCCGCGCACCGCGATGAAGAGTGGCCCCCCGCTTGCCGCAGCTGGAGGAAGCCCTCGCACAGAAATGATGACCCAACACAGCCAAAAATAAATAAATAAATAATAATTAAAAGAAAAAAAAAACCTGATGATTTGATCACAGGCATTAACAACTTCTTCTCAAATATCAGGCAAATGAGAGCAAAATAACTGTTTTTAAAAATCACCTTACAGGGGAATATTAATCAACGTATAGTAGAGATACTAATGGAAGAGACAGGGCAATAGTAGCATGGTTGATGGCAGCTGACAGTGTGAGTCACGCACTGTTCTAACTCATTTGGTATCTGTAACATCCATATCATTAACTTCATTTTACAAATGAGAAAATAGAGGCACAGAAACATCAAGTACCTTGCTTATCAAATATACATTAAGTGGTAAAACTAGGATTCAAATCCAGGCAGTCTGGTTTCAGAGTCATACCCTTAATCACTATGTTGTATTTCAAATCATGGAGAACAGGAAGCAGAGAAATGATGATCAATGTAGCCAAACTGAGAAGGTACTGCCTTATGTGCCAAGAGTGTGGAGTACAAACAAGTCAGCTTATCACCCCCGAAGCCACCCACAACCCTGTATTTGGAAGAAGTGAATGCCATGGAAGGCAGGGGTGACGTGCAGTTCGAGGAAACAAAAAATCCTAAGACTGTAAAGTGATTGCTCTCTCATCCTCCACAGCTGGCAATTACTCCCCATTCCTCAGCATGCCCCATCCAGAAACCTGGTACTGTAAGATTTTTCCTTGGAGAAAACAAGCCTGGTACACTTTAAACAGAACCGTTATTTCAAGTTGATATGCCTAATCAAAGAACCTGGACTCCCCTTCCCCTTGGTTTCTAGAAGAGCAGTCAAACTGTATTACCCCACCTCCTACTCTAAAACCCCGCTCTAATACGTAAATGGGAAAGAAAAGGTCAGTCATTTGGGCAAACTGCAACATGACTGTGACCTTCAGCTAAGACCTACAGTAACAACCAAAAATCACAGATAAAAAAGAGACAACATAGGTGGAAAGGAGGACCTCTGGAGTGTGGCATTCCAAGCTGTGTGGCTGACAGGGTCTTGGTGCTCTGGCCGGGTGTCACGCCTAAGCCTCTGAGGCGGGACAGCCGAGTTCAGGACATTGGTCCACCAGAGACCTCCCGACCCCACATAATATCAAATGGCAAAAGCTCTCCCAGAGATCTCCATCTCAGCGCTAAGACCCAGCTCCACTCAACGACCAGCAAGCTACAGTGCTGGACACACTACGTCAAACAACTAGCAAGACAGGAACACAAACCCACCCATTAGCAGAGAGGCTGCCTAAAATCATACTAAGTTCACAGACACCCCAAAACACACCACCGGACGTGGTCCTGCCCACCAGAAAGACAAGATCCAGCCTCATCCACCAGAACACAAGCACCAGTCCCCTCTACAACCCACTGAACCAACCTTATCCACTAGGATCAGAAATGAAAAACAATGGGAACTACGAACTTGCAGCCTGCAAAAAGGAGACCCACAACAAAGTAAGTTAAGCAAAATGAGAAGACAGAGAAACATACAGCAGATGAAGAGCAAGGTAAAAACCCACAAGACCAAACAAATGAAGAGGAAACAGGCAGTCTACCTGAAAAAGAATTCAGAAGAATGATAGTAAAGATGATCCAAAATCTTGGAAATAGAATGGAGAAAGTATAAGAAACGTTTCACAAAGACCTAGAAGAACTAAAGAGCAAACAAACAATGATGAACAACACAATAAATGAAAGTAAAATTCTCTAAAGGAATTAATGGCAGAATAACTGAGGCAGAAGAACGGAAAAGTGACCTGGAAGATAAAATAGTGGAAATAACTACTGCAGAGCAGAATAAAGAAAAAAGAATGAAAAGAATTGAGAACAATCTCAGAGACCTCTGGGACAACATTAAATGCACCAACATTCGAATTATAGGGGTCCCAGAAGAAGAAGAGAAAAAAAAAAAAGGAACTGAGAAAATATTTGATAAGATTATAGTTGAAAACTTCCCTAATATGGGAAAAGAAATAGTCAATCAAGTCCAGGAAGCAGAGAGAGTCCCACACAGGGTAAATCCAAGGAGAAGCATGCCAAGAAACATATTAATCAAACTATCAAAAGTTAAATACAAAGAAAGAATATTAAAAGCAGCAAGGGAAAAGCAGCAATTAACATTAAAGGAATCCCCATAAGGTTAACAGCTGATCTTTCAGCAGAAACTCTGCAAGCCAGAAGGGAGTGGCAGGACATATTTAAAGTGATGAAAGGGAAAAACCTACAACCAAGATTACTCTACCCAACAAGGATCTCATTCAGATTCGAGGGAGAAATTAAAACCTTTACAGACAAGCAAAAGCTAAGAGAATTCAGCACCACCAAACCAGCTCTAAAACGAATGCTAAAGGAACTTCTCTAGGCAGGAAACACAAGAGAAGGAAAAGACTTACAATAACAAACCCAAAACAATTAAGAAAATGGGAATAGGAACATACATATCAATAAACCTTAAATGTAAATGGATTAAATGCTCCAACAAAAAGACATAGACTGGCTGAATGAATACAAAAACCAGACCTGTATATATGCTGTCTACAAAAGACCCACTTCAGACCTAGGGACACATACAGACTGAAAGTGAGGGGATGGCAAAAGATATTCCATGCAAATGGAAATCAAAAGAAAGCTGGAGTAGCGATTCTCATAAAAGACAAAATAGACTTGAAAATAAAGACTATTACAAGAGACAAAGAAGAACACTACGTAATGATCAAGGGATCAATCCAAGAAGAAGATATAACAATGGTAAATATTTATGCACCCAACATAGGAGCACCTCAATACATAAGGCAAATACTAACAGCCATAAAAGGGGAAATCAGCAGTAACACAATCATAGCAGGGGACTTCAACACCACACTTTCACCTATGGGCAGATCATCCAAAATGAAAATAAATAAGGAAACACAAGCTTTAAATGACACATTAAACAAGATGGACTTAATTGATATTTATAGGACATTCCATCCAAAAACAACAGAAGACACTTTCTTCTCAAGTGCTCATGGAACATTCTCCAGGATAGATCATATCTTGGGTCACAAAACAAGTGCTGGTAAATCTAAGAAAACTGAAATTGTATCAAGTATCTTTTCTGACCACAACACTATGAGACTAGATATCAATTACAGGAAAAAATCTGTAAAAAATATAAACACGTGGAGGCTAAACATTACACTATTAAATAACCAACAGATTACTGAAGAAAACAAAGAGGAAATCAAAAAATACCTAGAAACAAATGACAATGAAAACATGACGACCCAAAACCTATGGGATGTAGAAAACACAGTCCTAAGAGGGAAGTTTATAGCAATACAATCCTACCTCAAGAAACAAGAAACATCTCAAATAAACAACTTAATCTTACACCTAAAGCAATTAGAGAAAAAACAAACAAACAAACAAACAAAAACCCCAAAGTTAGAAGAAGGAAAGAATCATAAATATCAGATCAGAAATAAATGAAAAAGAAATGAAGGAAACAATAGCAAAGACCAATAAAACTAAAAGCTACTTCTTTGAGAAGATAAACAAAATTGATAAACTATTACCCAGGCTCATCAAGAAAAAGAGAGAGAGGACTCAAATCAATAGAATTAGAAATGAAAAACGAGAAGTAACAACTGACACTGCAGAAATACAAAGGATCATGAGAGATTACTACAAGCAACTCTATGCCAATAAAATGGACAACCTGGAAGAAATGGACCGATTCTTAGAAAAGCACAACCTTCCAAGACTGAACCAGGAAGAAATAGAAAATATAAACAGACCAATCACAAGCACTGAAATTGAAACTGTGATTAAAAATCTTCCAACAACAAAAGCCCAGGACCAGATGGCTTCACAGGTGAATTCTATCAAACATTCAGAGAAGAGCTAACACCTATCCTTCTCAAACACTTCCAAAATATAGTAGAGGGACGAACACTCCCAAATTCATTCTACGAGGCCACCATCACCCTGATACCAAAACCAGACAAAGATGTCACAAAGAAAGAAAACTACAGGCCAATATCACTGATGAACATAGATGCAAAACTCCACAACAAAATACTAGCACACAGAATCCAACAGCACATTAAAAGGATCATACTCCATGATCAAGTGGGGTTTAGCCCAAGAACGCAAGGATTCTTCAACATGCGCAAATTAATGTGATAAACCATATTAACAAATTGAAGGAGAAAAACCATATGATCATCTCAATAGATGCAGAAAAAGCTTTCAACAAAATTCAACACACATGATAAAAAAAAAAAAAAACCCTCCAAAAAGTAGGCATAGAGGGAACTTACCTCAACATAATAAAGGCCATATATGACAAACCCACAGCAAAGATGGTTCTCAATGGTGAAAAACTGAAACCGTTTCCACTAAAATCAGGAACAAGACAAGGTTGTCCACTCTCACCACTATGATTCAACATAGTTTTGGAAGTTTTAGCCACAGCAATCAAAGAAAAAGGAATAAAAGGAATCCAAATCAGAAAAGAAGAAGTAAAACTGTCACTCTTTGCAGATGGCATGATGCTCTACATAGAGAATCCTAAAGATGCTACCAGAAAAATACTAGAGCTAATCAACGAATTTGGTAAAGTAGCAGGATACAAAATTAATGCACAGAAATCTCTTGCATTCCTATACACTAATGATGAAAAAATCTGAAGAGAAATTAAGGAAACACTCTCATTTACCATTGTAACAAAAAGAGTAAAATACCTAGGAATAAACCTACCTAAGGAGACAAAAGACCTTTATGCAGAAAACTATAAGACACTGATGAAAGAAATTAAAAGATGATACAGACAGATGGAGAGATACACCATGTTCTTGGATTGGAAGAATCAACACTGTGAAAATGACTATACTACCCAAAGCAATCTACAGATTCAACACAATCTCTATCAAACTACCAATGGCGTTTTTCACAGAACTAGAACAAAAAATTTCACAACTTGTATGGAAACACAAAAGACCCCAAATAGCCAAAGCAATCTTGAGAAAGAAAAATGGAGCAGGAGGAATCAGGCTCCCAGACTTCAGACTATACTACAAAGCTACAGTAATCAAGACAATATGGTACTGGCACAAAAAGAGAAATATAGATCAATGGAACAGGATAGAAAGCCCAGAGATAAACCCATGCACATATGGTCACCTTATCTTTGGTAAAGGAGACAAGAATATACAATGGAGAAAAGACTGTTTCTTCAATAAGCAGTGCTGGGAAACCTGGACAGCTACATGTAAAAGAATGAAATTAGAACACTCCCTAACACCATACACACAAATAAACTCAAAATGGGTTAAAGACCTAAATGTAAGGCCAGACACTACAAAACTCTTAGAGGAAAACATAGGCAGAACACTCCATGACATAAATCACAGCAAGATCCTTTTTGACCCACCTCCTACACAAATGGAAATAAAAACACAAATAAACAAATGGACCTAATGAAACTTAAAAGCTTTTGCACAGCAAAGGAAACCATAAACAAGACGAAAAGACAACCCTCAGAATGGGAGAAAATATTTGCAGACAAAGCAACTGTCAAAGGACTAATCTCCAAAATATACAAGCAGCTATGGAGCTCAATATCAAAAACACAACCCAATCCAAAAATGGGCATAAGACCTAAATAGACATTTCTCCAAAGAAGATATACAGATTGCCAACCAACACACGAAAGGATGCTCAACATCACTAATCATTAGAGAAATGCAAATCGAAACTTCAATGAGGTATCACAACACACCAGTCAGAATGGCCATCATCAAAAAATCTACAAACAGTAAATGCTGGAGAGGGTGTGGAGAAAAGGCAACCCTCTTGCACTGTTGGTGGGAATGTAAATCGATACAGCCACTATGGAGAACAGTATGGAGGTTCCTCAAAAAACTAAAAATAGAACTACCATACGACCCAGCAATCCCACCACTGGGCATATACCCTGAGAAAACCATAATTCAAAAAGAGTCATGTACCACAGTGTTCATCGCAGCTCTATTTCCAATAGCCAGGACATGGAAGCAACCTAAGTGTCCATCGACAGATGAATGGATAAAGATGTGGCACATATATACAATGGAATATTACTCAGCCATAAAAAAAAAGAAATTGAGTTATTTGTAGTGAGGTGGATAGACCTAGAGTCTGTCATACAGAGTGAAGTAAGTCAGAAAGAGAAAAACAAATACCATATGCCTACACATATATATGGAATCTGAAAGAAAAATAAAAGTGGTTCTAAAGAACCTAGGGGCTGGACAGGAATAAAGACACAGACATAGAGAATGGACTTAAGGACACGGGGAGGGGGAAGGGTAAGCTGGGATGAAGTGAGAGAGTGGCATGGACATATATACACTACCAAATGTAATATACATAGCTAGTGGGAAGCAGCTGCATAGCACAGAGAGATCGGCTCGGTGCTTTGTGACCATCTAGAGGCATGGGATAGGGAGGGTGTGAGGGAGGGAGACGCAAGAGGGAATAGATATGGGGATATATGTATATATATAGCTGATTCACTTTGTTATAAAGCAGAAACTAACACACCATTGTAAAGCAATTTTACTCCAATAAACACGTTAAAAAAAAAAAAAAAAAAAAGAGACAGCATAGAAGTTTCAGAACACACACCAAAAAATCAGGGTCATCAGTATTGAACAAGAATAGGTTATGTCCTATGATAATAAAACTAAGACAGTATACTGTAGTAAGTAAAACACAAAATTGGAAATTAAAAGTAAAAAATTTAAAAAACGGCACAGATGAACCAAAAATGAAAACATTTCTTAAAGGGAGACTATTCTTAAAAAAGACATTGTCATGAAAGGAAGGCTGAGGTGATGTTTTAAACTGAAGGGGTCTGCAAAACATGATAACTATTAATTTTACAACAAGGCCATAAGACTGAGGTGGCTCTAATGCCAGGAAGGTCTATGAAAGCAAACCAAAATCCAGCTCTGTAAATGCCTCAAAGATTACAAAATCAAAACCTAAGGCAACCAAACAGCCAACCAGGCTTTAGGCAATGGCCAATCAATTATCTCCTTACTTTGCATCTGCCTTTATCAAGTCTCTCCCCGGCTTCTGTCCATGGAGCATGGCTAACCACTTCCTGTTTGGTGCTGTCCAATGCATATAGTTTTTTTTCTCAAATAAACTGTTAAAATTTTAACATGCCTCAGTTTACCTTTTAACACAACTAAATGCAATACATGATTCCAGACTGGATCCCACACTGGAGGAAAATAAATACTATGAAGAATTGGCTGACAGCAGTTGATAACTTTGACATAATCTACTGCTAGTGTTCCAAAGTGTTTTATCAATTACACATTTACTGAAGCCGATGACCCTACTTTAATTATGTGAGAGATTATCCTTGTTCTTCAGAAACACACACTAGAGTATTTAGAGGTGAAGGAAAGTGATATATACAACCTACTCTCAAATGATTAAGAAAGAAAGCATAGAGATAGTATGTTTGTGTTACTGAGAAATGAGGCAAATGTTAACTATAGGTAAGAGGTATTGAGGTGTTCCTTGTATTTTTTCCACAACTTTCCTGTATGTTTAATTCTGTTCCACATCCAACTATTTTCTAAAAATCAATAGAAATGTAGACGATAAAGTCAAAGAAATCTCCCAAAATAGAGAAACCAAGAAAAAAAAGAAAGCTGAAAAATTTGAAGACAGGAAAAGAGTAATCCAGAAGGTCCAATAGCTGACTAATAATATAAATATAGCTGATAAGATGAAACTATCAAAGAAATTGCATAAAAAAAATTTTTTTTAGCACAGAAGAAAAGTCACTTTCCAAAATGAAGTTAATCCCATATCAAGGCACACCATCATGAATTTTAATAATCATAAGAGGTTCCTACAAAGAGAAAAGAAAAACAAAAGCCACCTACAAATGAAAAGAGAACAGACTAGCATTAGAGTGATATTTTCATAATCATGAGGGAGAATTATTTTCATCTCAGATACTAAAGCATATACTCAAATATCAATCACATGGAAGGGTGGAAGTAAGCCCTCTGAAGACAAATGTGGATCCAAAATGTGTACTTCTCACACTTTTTTCCTTTTTTGGGGGGAAAGCTATTAGAAGTTGTGTTTCTAGGGGAAAAAAAGAAGTGAGGGATCCAATCAATCAAGAAGGAGTAGTAAGTGCAGTCCAGGAATGAGAAATTCAGAGAAAAACGGACAGGGAGGCATAGAGAACAGCCAGATAGATGGGAACAGAATGTATTCCTCCAGCTTTCCATCAATCTCCAAATGGAATTTCACAAATATTTTAATAATTTTGTGAACTTGAAATTTGAACCCATTAGTAATTTTATAAGCTTCAAGAAAAACAAAGATCTTATGCTAAAAAACTGTAAACCTGAAAGCAGTATTTACACAGTCATAATAAAGAGAACATCGAATACTGAGTTCAACACAACAATTTTATCCAACACATTGAGAGGATAGTGGAAAGTAAGTCCTGCGATCAATGGCTGTCCTAAATCCTCTATAAGTATCATAGTAGGGAGTTAATAGGTTATGTTTAGATTTGATAAGATAACAATATAAACATAAACTGAGAATAAGTAAGGTGATTACCAAAACAAACAGGTAAGAGTTGAAGTTTATTCTTTCTACTGAATGTGACTATGGCACAGACAGGTGTAGAGCAAGATGTTGTGATTCTGTTGCTGTTATGAGCCTCTTAATACTGTCTGATTACTAGATGATGAGTTTCTTTCCTATTTAGAAAATATTAAGAAAAAGTCTTAGAGCTCCACAACTGCTTCAACCATTTCAACAATAATGTGCACTGAAGATTACACAGAAATGTCTGTTCCCTGCCTGAGTTGTGTGGATGTTTTAAAAAGAAACATTGTCCAGTGTTGTGACATACTTCTGAAAGGAAAACCATCTCCTAGCAAAAGGAATTTCAAAGAACCCGGAAAATGTTCTTGTTGCCTTCTCATTTCTGAAAACAATTGCTTTAAAAATTAAGATTCGCGGTCTAAGAGAAATTTGAAAGCTAAAGTTTTGTGGGTTTTAGTACAAGGGTAAGAATGTCACATATCTCTCTAAGTTTTGTAAAATAACTTGTTTCCATTGTTAAAAATATTTGAAAATGAAGCACATTCTGCCCCTGCTTTCAACGCCCACCCTGAATAGATGCTATTTATCTGTTAGCCACAGAATTTCAGAGTTTTCACAGGTCCAATGTTTACTGTAATTTGAATAGCCAACGTTGACTACCAATACCTCTGACCTTAGCGAATAGTATGTATTAGTCTAAATTACAGATGGTGTTAACTGTTACAGCAGATTACAACAAAAAGAATTAGACGATCACACATGTAAAATATGATCACAAATTTTGGTGTTGAAGATCACTTATTCTATGTGAGAAAATTCTTCTCATTTATTAAGATTAAAATACATTGCCTTATCAAACAGGAATCTGCATCTTTCCCTCTACAAGAGATAAATTGTGTACATTTAATATCTACTATTTTCAAGGTCTGAGTTTTCAGCATAGTCTGTCATCTCAAGCATCCGCCATGGATCTCAGGGGAAAGGAGGGCAACTGCTGACATTTTTGTATGTGAGGTCTTTACATCAGGTATCTCTATCTGAGGTATATACAGGAGATCTTTGAAAGGGATTGATTTACCTTTCTAGATAACCAGAAAATTATATTTTATCTCAAATATTTTTAAAAAATTGTTTCATTTTTATTAAACAGAAATACTGAGTTTACTGGGCTTTTATCATTTTTCCACCATCTAGCAGATGACACTGACCCCTGTATTTTTTTAACTTCTAAACTTTCCTACTTCTCTTTAATAACCTGAGATAATTCCTTCTCACTCAGCTTTATCCTCCTGTCTTCCAATGTCCACGTCTCAAAACAATTTTATACTAGAACCTTTTTCTTGCTTTTGTCTTCATCTGTTTCACTCTAATGTTAAATGATTACTAGTGGGAAGAAATTTCAAATCTAAATACCATGCTCCAACTTCTAAGTTTTTCAGTTTCAATGTTCCTAACTCTTATCTCATACTTCTACATACTGTAATATTCTGCCACCATGTCAAGCCCTCAAAAACTCAGTATAAATAAAATACCATTTTTTTAGGGGAACAGTATCTATAAGATACTGCTTACATCTTAGAAGAATTACTATGGAAACAATATGATAAAAAGGAAAAATAGTGTTTTTTTTTTTTTTTTTGGCCAAGGGGAAAAATTGAGTTTAAAAAGAGAATAGGCAGGAATATATATATAAAAGAGGATATGAAAGAAGACACTTAGGACTCAGAAAAATGTTTTACTTCAACAAATATATGTTGAATGAGTAGAACAGGAAATGAGGGGAAAAGATGACAATAATTTCTTACAGGTTTAGGAAAGTGACAAGTGCTTTGAGAAGACAAAATTATGGTTTAACCCACAAGTCTTTGTTTAGAAAGATAAAGATTACTATCTACATGTTACCATAAAATGTTTATTTTAATCTATACCTTTTCAACATTTCTCACAAATTTGAGTTCTATTTGTTTCGTGTGAATGGTATATCACAGGAAACATTTTTCCCAAGATTCATTTTGAAAGTTGCAAGTACTGTTGCTTTGTAACCTTGAGACTAATGTTTACTGTAGAAAATCACATGTAATTGAGTGTTGCAGAAAAAGTGTTATGGCATGTAAAATATAAAACTTTGGAGGTCAATTTTGCTTATAACTGATATTTAAATACTGCTGTGAACATCAGATTGGTAATAACAATGATACGCTCTATGGGTATAAAATATAATTTCCAAATTAAGTTAGAAAAAAAATTAAAGTGTTTGTATCTGTGATGTTATAGGGGTCCCACACAATGTAAAATCCACAGATCACTGGAGAAGGATCATAAAAATAAACGTCTTGGGCTAACATTGAAGTCCACCAAAATCAATCACCATCCTTTTCAATACTACTACCCTTTATTAAAAAAAAGGCTTGCTAACTGTCCTTACCTATTTGTTATGTATACAGATATTGTTCCCTCCATCTACAATGCCTGATATACACCATCCCTGTTATTTATATCAGATTCAAGATAGTTTCAAGAAGTCTTCACAGTTGTTTTAATACAAGTCAAAATGTATCTGTCTTCTGGCAAACAATCTGCTCTTGATCGCTCATTATCTTTGGCACCTAACACTAATAGTTATCTCACTATACATAGTATGTATCTGCATTATAAGATAATATTTAATACTATCTGCATATAGAGCATATCTCCTTTCCTGGAGGATAGTCACTTGAAGGCAGAAATACTTTATTAATGTCTATATACCCCACAGGTCTAGGGAAATACAATGTCCATGGTAGATGCTTAAAATTTTGTGAATCATTTCAACTCTTACTTATTGAGAACCATCACTGAGAGTCAGTGTCTTTTTTCCCAGCTCTGATGTATTCTCATGTAACTCACATTTTCTTGAGAAATGTGAATAAAGGACAGAGAATAAGCCTGGTTGAGACTTTTGGTTTGCAGTGATCTAATTCTCCCAAATTTTACTACACATTATTTGACACTCTAAGTGGTTTCAGTGTGACCAACATATATTTTGATTTATCTTAGACATATATTCATGAATGACTAATGAACACTGATTCATATGAAAAAGTTCTCACTTTGTGATAATTTCCAATATTTTATTATAGTTTGCAAAATATCCTCACTATAGTACTTCAGCAAATGTAATTTCAGCTGCTAAAATATTCACCATGACTACAGTTGTTGGCAATATTAAATAATTCTTGTTGCTGCGTGATGTTAGCTGCAGCTTAAATTTCAAGTCATGGAGTATTATTAATCTTATATGGTTAGAAATAATTTCCAGATCAATGAATCAATGTTATCTTAACATTCTGTCTTTAATTTTTGTACCACATTTTTTTTGTGAGTGGGTTTCATAAAAGACAGTTGCTTGGTGTTGCGAAGCTCATTATCTTGGGATTTTGTCCAGAGCTGAACTCCCTTTGTGATCAAAGGTCAAAGAGAACACATCCCTAAGCTATTGAACCACGCTGATTTGATGGGCAGGCCATATATAGTAAAGTGAGAAGGAGGGAACTTTCTCTGCAAATACTTAAAGATACTTTACTGAAAAGCAAAGACATTTTGCAGTAGAAGTACTCTCTATAATGTGTGTGTGTATGTATATGCGTGTGTGTGTGTGTGTATACATATATATACATATATACATTTGTGTGTGCTTTGCTAAGTAAAATAATTTTAGAGTTGGTAGCAATCAATCAATGCTCACACCTGCAAAGTGCTTAAACATTTATAAAAGGCTTCCACAAACATTCTATTAAGTTGACTTACAGAATGGGAACAATTTATAACAACGAGTAATTTCAGCCTCAGAGGCTTAAAGAGAATGTTATGCTCTGGGCTGCGTAACTCATTCATGGCAGGGTAAATATTTGAACCCAGGTCAGTTTATACTATATCTGTCCCCCACACCCATGTTGATGTGTTGATAACTCAACTACCATTGAGTTTTTCTGCCCCTCTTCTAGTTTCCACTTAATGTTAGTTCACACATTTATAATGTGCATATTGAGGATAGAAGCACAGAAGATCAATAATGAAAAGTACATTCATTGATGGTAATAAGTTTTCTCCCTTTTCCTATGTTGATAAAAACAAACTTGCCCTTTCTCCTGTCTATTAGGGATAAGTCAGGCCTACTCAGTCAATCTAGACAGCCCTTCACATACACTCTTGCCTTTCAAGCAGGGTTTTGCTTTTTCAGATTTGATACTGGGGAGGTTGAAAAGAAGAGATCCCATTAGAAAGGAATCTGAAGGAACGAGGTGAGAAACATCGGTGAAAAGGATTATCTGTGACTCATTTGGTATATTGAGCTAGTGACCAAGTAGAGTATGGGTTCATACAGAGTTATACATTTGGGTATATTGAAGCCTTGGGTGTCAGTGTGATCACCCAAGCAGAATATGCAGTAAGAATAAAAAGGGCAATGGATGGACCTAGAGACACAGTCTATGGGGAAGATAGATACAGGGAAGTTTGAAAGAGAACACTATCAGTATGCTTCACAAAGTTTTTTGTTGTTTTTTTTTTTAAGATGTTCACATGAAAAATTAAAGTTATTTCAACTTTCAGATAAATGTACAACTTACTCATGTGTACTGAAGTCAGAAAAATTAAGAATTGAATAATATGGTAATGAAAGTAACTTTGAAAGATTTGACAAATATTTTCTTATTGTGACTACTTATACAATGATGCATTATTTTAAAAGGCAGTGATATTTACAAAGTGTATGACAAAAGATAGAATAATCAATTTGATGTACTAAATGTTAAATTTAAACAAATATGTTAACATACAAATTTACTCAATGTTTAGCATTTATGGTATAATTTTCTACAAAATGAAAATTAGAATAAGGTAAGTGAGCATAATATGTACAATTTATCCATTTCAACTAGTCAAACTTAGTTATTATCAATACTAATGAAAGCACATTTCCATATATTTAGCCTTCAAAACCCTACTCAAATTTTATCCCTTCTTTGGTATCTTTACACATTTCATTAAATAGGAATCAATTGTCTTCATTATCTAAAACTCATTTACTTAAACAAAAAAGTTAGGTATTTTTTTCTTATTATGAACTAATACATATAATAACCTATATACACATGCCATTATGTTTAAACACATACAGGATTTTACTTCCATCCTGTTTTGTAACCTCATTTTTTTTTAATCTCTGGAAAACATGGTGATGATTTTTTCATGACCACTTTCTATAATACCTTTTCTTATGAAAAACTTTGATGAATTATTGTAAGTTTTGTATTTTCTGACTATCATAATATACATTGTGAAGACATCAGAAAAGTGTTAAAAATAAAAATAGAATAAAAATCATGTATGTCTCTTTTCTATATCATTTTCTCTATAAATGCACAAATGTTATCTATAAAGAATTTTTAATCCGCTTTTTCAATTTTAAAAGTATACCTGCTCCTTCTTCCATATCATAAATATTCTTCTAAACTATCTGTTTTAATAGATCTATAGAATTTCACTCTTTGAAAAAAATCTATTTGATAAATACTACCCAATTAAGTATTTGGGCTGTTCATTATTTTCACTGATATTACAACAGACTGAGAAATATCCTTTAAATCTTTTCATGCATCCATAATTATTTTCTTACATTAAATCACTAGATATAGAATTATTTATTAATATATTTGATAAATAGACTAAGTATTTATTGCATGTTTCTTCTATCTTTTATAGCACTTGCCATACTATTCTGGGATTGGCTTATCTTCTTTACTAATCTTTGAATTTGTGGAAGGCAGATATTCTATATAAATTAAAATAAGACATGTGTATAGGTCCTAGTATCTTGATCTTAAAAAGTATATATATTTTTTTAAATTAAATTGTATAAAATATATTCCATCCCCTAAATCTATAGTGTATTATTCTAGTCAACCCACAAAAGTTTTATATTCATGTCTCTAGGTGATATATACATTCCTGGCTTATGAATTCATGAAGGTACAGACTCAGGGAGGATCAAAATTAGAATCTGTGCAACAAAAGGTGTATTTGACCTCTACTTTTGATCTCTTGAAAACTAGAAATCAAAGATTCTTTTGAATTACTGGATTATCTGTCTGCTCTAATTACATGACTCTGCAAGTGACAAAATTCAGGGTCCTTAAGGGTAACTCAGCCCTTAGGTGCCTGCCATTAAGGAGGGTCTAGAATAATGTGTCAGTTTGAAATGCTTAATGGGAACTCTGTGTTCCCACTTAGGTCACTTATAGAAATAGCCTTCCTTCCTTACCCCCAAGTACTATATGAAGTTTTATCTTTTATTCTACTTATACTTCAGGCATTGACCCTCATTTCAGAAAGAAACCCATCCTTAACTACCTGTTCTATTACTTAAAGTTAAAAAGAAGAGAAAGAATATCCAATGACTTTAAAGCACACAGAATTTTACAACTACTATAATCTTTTAAAGAAATGCCCTAGTCCGATATCTTAAAAGGCTCAATGGAGTTACTTTATGAACTGTGTGTATATAGGAATAGGAAAGATGCACATACTATGTCTTAGAGAACTGAACTCACCTGGACCTGAAGCCCATCACTTCCTTCAATGCTGGTGCCAACATGCCATCAGTCAGACACCCTTAACTAGAGTTATCATGGGCCAGGAACTGCTTGCTTTTTATTCCCACCTGGAACAAAATACAGTGTCAGTCACATTTTTTTCATGTTCCTTCAGCATAATAACATATTCATTGTGTTATCTTTTCCTGTCACATTAGACTCTCATTTCTCAGAATGCTCAACACAAAGGAAAGAAGCATAAACTCTTCACCTCTATAATTCACAACTCAGTGATTAATACAGCACCTGTGTGAGTCAAAGGGACCATGGATATTTTATTTCCTATAAAATGTTCCTTATAAAAGGTTTATTATTTTAGTGCAATTAATACTCTCCATTTGGTTTAATTGATGTGTTAATTTAGGAAGCCATTTTCTATATATTGTCCTCAGAGACTGTAAATCAAAATACATTTTTAAACCCCAGAAGGAAGCTAATGTTGAAAATATTTCATTTTCAGAATTCCTTTTTTTCCCACCACAAAAAGGAATCTCAGTAGGAAACAGAATTTAATAATGCAATTCCATCAGTTTGATGCCTGCCCTAGTTTAAACTCTTCAAATTGAGAGACATTGATGAGGAACACTCATGTTTCCTCAGATGCACCAGGGCGTTGCTGCTTTGGAACACAAGGTGAAAACAGACCTTTCAACTACTTGATAAAGTTACAGCCTTCGCAAAAACCTCAGAGCTGAGTTGCCTTCGTGAATGGGGTGTGTTAGGACCTTCCAGTCCCCACAGTTAGAGCCACCTGACCTCCCCAGTGCTCTCAGCCATACTCCAGTCCAACGCACAATCGGGAGGTTTAAGGAAACATCCAAGAGATATAGCAGTACGCCAATCGCGCTGCCGTTTGTCCAGCCAGCACTTGCTTTGCCTTTGTCCCCTTCCCCGGGATCTGCAGTTTACCCTGAACTGAATCTCATGATGGGGCTCCTGCTATTTGCTGACCTTCCTCCTGATGCTCACTGCCTAGCCAAACCCTCAGAACCAGGGCTGAGCAGGTTGATCTACCTGCCAGGGCTCCCTCTTTCTTCTTGCTATACCTTCTTGGCACTAATTGCTTATTTGACTCACTACCTGATACCTGGCACCACCCTCTGTGAATGAATAACGTGGCTCCATGTACTTCAGTACATGCAAACCCTGCCTTCAAGTGTCAATTTAGCAACCACCTGTTTTGTCCTGTCTTGCTATTCACTTGGATTAAGAGTTTCTGTCTAGGTAGTGCAATGGCAAACATGCAAGAAAGGTCTACTTGGATTCCTTTATAAAACCCAAACCTTAAGAATGATTGTTCTTTCCTTGAAGTGCTCTTAAAATTCAGATTTCTCTCCATCTGGAATCCATCCTATCCCTTTCATTTCTTAAACTACTGCAACAATAGACTTTCATCAGCTCTCACTTAGGTAATAACTTCCTAAATGTTGATATGGTGCCAACTGAAAACAGATGGCACTTTAAAATTAGGATAATTTGAAGAGACTTTAATAAAAAACTTATTTACAAAACAGTGGGTGGTACGTAAGGAAACCACAAGGGAAGGTGAGTTGTTCTCACCCCAGGCCTGCAGGGACAAGGTCGGGGAACAGTTACTGTCACCTAGGAGTCAGGCATGCAGAGAAGGCCTCCTGGAGATTAGCAGTGGTCGTTCCTTGGGAGTCCCAGGTAGCACAAGCTGGCAGGATGGAAGGGAGCCCTAGGATAAAATGTTCTATTTTCCCCTCCCTCTGCTTTCCTTCCTATACTACCTATGAGACCAACCACACTGGAATCCTAAGAGAATAAAAGCCTGTTGATAAACTCCATCCAGGCTAGTTTCCAGGTTTAGAGAATAGGATGGAGGAAGGTAGAGAGGGCATCTGAAAGAACAGAAGAGATCAAGCAAACACTCTAATTCATACTTTGGAGCATCAAATTTGGAATCAGATATAAATCCGAGTCCTAGCTCTGCCTACATGTATAACTCTAGACAAATAACCTAATATTTTTATTTCTCAGTATCATCTGTACAATGGGGATAATATGTACTTCAGAGTTTTGTTAAGATTAGACAGTGTAATGTAGCTAGAGCACATACTAAGTACTTAACATTAGCAGTAGTGGCAGTAATTCCTCTCAAAATGTAAACACACACACAGTCTTGCTAAAGTCTTCAGACCTTGTTCCAACAGACCACGTGTTTAAGTCTGATTTTCCTAAGTGTTCTTCCTTCTGCTTAAGAATTTTTTCTCCCCCCCCATGCCAACCCCTGTTGCCTAGAAAATTCTTACTCAGATTTTAAAGTCTGTAATATGATGTGAAGGCTCTCTCCGGTCTCTCTCAGGAAAGGGGAACCATGCCCTGTTTCTCCATGACACACATCACTCCGCAAAGCAATTATACCATTCTTGTCCTCTTAGTTGACTGTGAACTCCCCGAGGGAAAGAAAAGCTTAGGTCTGACAGATCTGTATCCTCAGAAGGAGGTTCATTGTCCCTCAGAACGAGGTTCACTGTCAGATTCTTAGTAGATACTCAATAAATATTAAGTGAATAAATGAATATGTATTACTAGATTAAGTCTGTTACAATGTAAGGAAAAGGCTCAGTAACTCCTTCCTTCTTTGCACATAGGGCAGAGCAACCTGTAAGCAATTGCTCATGGTGTGGACTACGAAAGTCAAGAAAACTGAAGAGATCCCAAAGGAAAATCCAAGCAACTTTGTCATTTTTCCTGGGACAGCCTTGCTGGAAAATTCACCTCATTCATTTCAAGTGTGCCAGAAGCACTAGTCCTAACTGAATTCATTAACTCAAAAAACTACTTAACTCTGACTACAAACACCTCTATGTATCTGATGCATTTGAGTAATAGAACAACCAGTTGAATTGCCAACATTCTCTCAATGAGTAACCAAAAGTTTTCCCCTCCAATTAAATATATTCTGCTTTGTGAATAGGTAATTAATTTGCATCAGTCTCACAAAATGGTATAAAGGACAAAGTCTCACTCCCACGCTTCCATCCCTTTCCATCTGTCACCCTCAACAAGACATTTACTGGCATCTGTGTACCCTTGCTAAATTTCTTCCTGCAAATACAGTTATGTATGTGTATTCTCATTCCTCAACCCCCCTTTAAAAACCTGTATGCTTTACCCACTACTATGAGCCTTTTTTTCCCCACCCAAAGTAACTTTGAGGTATTTTATACTAGCAAATAAACAGTATCTTCATCATATTCAGCTTCATGTATTTGTTCTGAAATACGATAAGTTCTTTAACCAGACTCCCCAAAGATTTGTTTTTCAAAACTTTCACTGTTACTAAAAGGCTATAATAAATGATTTAGTATAAGTAAGTTAGTATCTCATAGTATAAGTAAGTTAGTATCTCATAGGTCCCCATCTGTAGGATACATTCCTACAAGTATGTAGAGGGAGTTCAAAGGTGAATGCATTTGTAACTTTCAAATAGATTGACAAATGACCCTCCTTTGAGAATCAAACAAATTTATGCTCTCACCAGCAGTCTTAAAAATTATGAGTGGGTTTAGTATCTTTTAGATACACAATATCCCTTGTTATCTTTCTTTGTGAAATTTCTATTATCAGCCTTCACCATTTTTATTATTCCAACTGCAGTTCAACACATTCTTTCTTATACTGTGTGTTCTCAAAATGAAGCAAAGTCATTAACGACATGAGCAAAATATTCCTCTATGTTTAGGTTTTTAAAAACTTTTGTGCCCAGCTTCCTGCAATCCTATACATCCTGGAAATCTAAACATCAGAAAGAGGTCCCACAGTGTCCTCTGGTGGCGACCTGCTTCATCGCAGCTTCCCTGCATTAACTGTGGGGCAGAAGGTTGATGTCAGACTCTGTTAGCCTCTTAGCCTAGTTCAAGTCTCTTCACCCCTAACACAGTATCAAACTACACCCATGACTTTAGAGCTAAGTCAGCCTTTAAGGAACCAAATTTGTGCTTTCAACAAATTGGTGGGTGTCCTAATAGGCAGGGTTCATTTCTTTTGTTTTTGTTGTTTTTGGGTTTTTTTTGTGTGTTTTCTTTTTCCCCTAGTTGCTTTTAAATATGTCCCGGAGTACATTTTCAGTGAGCTGCAGTGCAGGCTTGTACGGGCAGTGAGGCTCTGCTTCAGCCTTCCATCTCTATCAGTGAAATCCAAAGGACTATCATCACTCTGTAGAAGTTCTAGTACTAAAAATATCAAAGCCAGCTTAGTCAGAAACCTGAAATTCATTTCATTTCATTTCATTCATTCATTCCACAAGTATTTGGAATACTATATGCACTGTCCTAAGCGCTTGTGAATTTTTCAGTAAAGAAAGTAGACAAAAAATCTGTCTTCTTGGAGCATGTGTTCTAGTTGGAGGAAACAGAAAACATGAAATTAAGCAAATACACCATATTAAAAGACATGGGTCTGTGAGAGAGTATATGGGGGAGGGGGCTGTTTCAACTTGAACTAGAAAGAGAGAGGGTTGGCCTCTTTGAGACAGTAGCATCTGAGTACGAACTTGAAGGAGGAACAAGAACTGTGCAGTCCCCAGGAGGAAGGGCCTCCTAGGACACGGAGGCAGCCTGAAGGCCATAGCCTACTTGGTAGGTGTAGCAGTACACACGAGAAGGATGCCCTTTGAGAATGAACAGACCTTTCCACCCAGCTGCTAGGAATGCTGTCAAACGTCAGCCCCAGTTCTCATCCCACTTTGAAACTGGCCTAAGCTGGTTGTGTTGTGTCACCCAAGGCTTCCCTCAAGGGCAGCTTTGCACCACATGACTAGTGGATGCCAAGCGTAAAGGTCTGGTCTGTAGTCACAAGGCAGGACAGCTCCCTGGGTTGCTGGCTGAGGCTTTTGTGGAGATCGCATTGAAGCCCATTTTGCTTGCCTACCCCTACTTTCTTCCCCTTTCTCTGACAGATGTTGATCCCCAGAACACTCCCCATAAACTTCCTGCATACTCCTTTGTTTCAGTGTGCACAGCTGAGGAGCAGCAAGGTATCAAATCCAATACAGCATTCATTAATTCTTACAAGTATTAAGTCAGTGTCTACCATAGGCTAGCACTAATTTTGGTGCTTAGAATATAGCAGTTAAAAAAAATTGTTTTTTCATATGAAGATTAAATTAGTACAGAAGGCAAATTTAATAAGATACATTGTAAATAACATAGCAATTAATGCTAAGGCCAAAAAGAATCAAAAGTCTATAAGCAATGTCTGGGAAGGAAGTTGTAATTTTTTTAATTGGAAAATTTTTAATCAGTAACTTTGTATAAAATTGAAGTATATGCAATTTCATAGATAAGAGTCAGGCAAATTCTTACAAAGTCAAAATTTGAGTAAAGACCTGAAGGAAATGAGGGCATCAGCCTTGTGGATAACTGGGAGAAAGCATTCTAGGCACAGGAAACATCAAGGACAAAGTCTCCGAGATTAGATTGTTTAAAAAACAGCATGAGGACTTCCCTGGTGGCACAGTGGTTAAGAATCTGCCTGACAATGCAGGGGACACCAGTTCGATCCCTGGTTCGGGGAGATCCCACATGCCGTGGAGCAACTAAGTCCATGAGCCGCAACTACTGAGCCTGAGCTCTAGAGCCTGCGTGCCGCAACTACTGAGCTCATGTGCTGCAACTACTGAAGCCCGTGCTCCGCAACAAGAGAAGCCACCACAATGAGGAGCCCGCACACTGCAATGAAGAGTAGCCCCTGCTCGCCGCAACTAGAGAAAGCCCGCGTGCAGCAACGAGCGCAGCCAAAAATAAAAACAAAACAAATAAAAAACAGCACGAGATCCAATTTGTTAGGAACAGATTGAGACAGAAGAGGAGAAGAGGAAGTCAGAGAGTAATGAAGAGACATTATCTAAAACTGAGCAGGTTATCACAGGCATTAGAGATACATCTCCAAATGAGATGGCAACCCAATGGAGGACTCTGAGTAGAAACCGAACAGGATATGTCTGGCTGGATTTTGAGAAGAGAATGAAAGGGAATAAAGTCAGAAGCAGGGAAGCAAAACTATTGCAGCAATCTAGAAAAGAGATGAATGTGGCTTGAACTAGAGCAGAAACAGTAGAGGCGGCCAGGAATGGTTAGAATATGGATGTATCTGAAGATAGAAAAGATGGGATTTGCCAACAGGTGCTTCATCTAATATCCCACGTTGAACAACCCCATGGTTTCAGATCTAAGCACAATAGGGAAAATAGTGTTGGCATCTACTTGAAGCAAGGCTTAGAGGGAATTAAAGGGATCCATTGTAAAATTGGTAATTTCCAAATGCCCATTAGGCATCCAAATGAAGATGTCAAATAGAGAGCTAGGGTAAATGTACCTGAGATGGGGTGGAGGGGGGAAGTGCCTAGAAATGTAGATTTCTAAGTAATTAGAACACAGATGTTACTAAAAAGCCCCGAGATAAGGAGTGAGTATGGTTTGGAAAGAAAGAGGTCCAAGGACTGAAGCCTTGGGTACTTCAACTTTTATTAGAGATTCAAAGAGTGAAGATAAACCAGCGAAGTATGAAGTGGCTAGTGAGGTATGCAGGGAAGTTAGAGAGTGGTGTTCCAGAAGCTGAGTGGAAACTGGTTAAAATAGCAGAGAATGTTCAACTGTGTCAACTCTAGCTGATAAGTCATGTGAGATGAAGACTGGGGATTGTCATTTTATTTACAGTGTAGAGATCATGGGTAACCGTGATAAAATGAGTCTTAGTGAAATGGTGAGGAGGATACTAGAATAGTGAGGAATAAAGACAAGTCCAGAGGGGAGATATTGAAGAGCATGTATACTATTTTCATGCACAAGTTAATGCAGACCAGATTTACCTCAAAAAGCAAGCCTTAGTAAGTTAAGAGATAGAAATCCTACAAATTATGTTCCCTCAATACAATGGAAAAAAGTTGAAAGCCAGTAATAAAAGGATAACACACAAACCAACAACCTTTATCTCTGAATTTTTTTAAAAAATGTAAATAACTAGACAAGAAATATTAGTTTAATTTAAAAACAATATAAACTGAATGACAATAGAACTACTACGTATTGAAGCCTAAGAAGCCTTTTGGATCCTTAACCTCTCTCCCATGTTTCCCTTTCACAGGCTGAACACTGCTTCTAGAAAAGTACTTACAAGATTTGCCACACAAGCAAAAATCACTGTTTTGTACCTTATTTCTAAAATAATTTGACTATGTGCTCATCTTCCTCACTAGGTTGTAGGCAATTTCAAAGCAAGTCCTTACTCATTTTGATAATATGTAGCACTTGGCAAAACAGATAAGTAGGTGGGCAGTACTCAACGCATGCCTATTTAATGAATGAAAGAGATGAATTCATGGACAATTAGATGTATTACAACTTGGTAAGTAGAACTGAGGGGTGTACAAAGTCAGTGCATGGCTGAAAAGATCTACATTATTGAGTGGCACGTAGGACGTCAATTAAATTGTGTGGAATTAATTTTTTAAGAAAAATTCACTCTTCAAACTAGCTGCAAAAATAAACTCCCAGAAAAAGTGCAGGGTTCAACAGCTGCTTATCAACTCCCAAAGAGGTCCACTCCTGAGGCTTGCTCTGACCTTTCACCTGGCTCTTCCTGATGCGTACTCTTACTACAGAAGGGAAACACACTCTTTTTTTTTTCAATTGCACGTCTCCAAACTACTGCACCCCCAAATCTCCCCCACAGATTTTAGCTTCCTGGAGTACAATTTGGTCAGTGCAAAGGCTCAAAAGGTTCTCACATAAATCCCTTAATGCCTTGACAGACATCTAAGCTCTAAAGCTACCAATGTTGTTTTTCCCAATTCATGCCTGGAAACAAAGATATTTCCACAATAAAATAAGAAGTAAAAACTCATGAGTCCCCCATAACATAAAAGGTTTTAATTGAAGCAAAATGTTCTGTGAAGCAAAACTATGAATATGTGCTGACTCAGTATATTTTTTATAATCTAAATGACAGAATGAAGAATGATTACATGCATGAAAATCCTGATTTTGGAAGCCATGCAGAGAGTTCTATTTGCTTATGAAAACCAGAAAATGTCTGAAAATACAAAAGGAGATTAGCCCAAGAGCCTAAAAATACCACAAAAGAAATCATCTTTTATAAAAAAAAAAAAGAAAAAAAAATTACTTGGTTGAGCTAAAGAGTTGACATTTCCCTTTATCATGTATTTCTACATATAGAAGAAGCTTATTCAATATGGTGAGCAGTTTGATTATACCAATTCCTCATTTAGCTTTCAACAATGCACCTTGGAATAGTATATTAAACTTAGGTGTCAAAATTCTTTGCTAGTTATATTTAACATGGGCTCTCAGGATGACAATAAAATTAAAACTATGGCATGTAAGCAGTGAAAGGCCAAGTTAGATTTTCATCCTGATTCTTGGTTCTCAAGACTAAACTTATCTTCCAAGAAGAGACCTTTTCTTCACATAACATTGTGAAACTAGGCAAATATGTTTTGCACATAAAGATCTGAGTAGTGTGCCTATCAAGTTTATTTTATTAAATTGGCCATCCCTGAGAGTGAATAACTCTATCTCTACACAGAACAAATCAAGAAAGGTGGCAATAGAGGAAGACGACTATTCAGGAACTTCATTAGTCTGGAATGAAGCTATAGTCTCCTTGTTGAAGGAATATCCTGCTTGCAAAGTATCACTTTTTTTCCCCTTGACTTTATTAAGGGAAGAGAGAGAAGGCAAAAATGAAAATTCAGAGCCTGAAGAGTCGCCAAGATGTTTGTTGACGATCCTAAGATGTATTAGTTGTTTGCCTTCTGTGGCCCTCATTGCTCAAGACCCTATTTCAAAGTCAACTTTATGAAGACGAGACTATTCCCCTCAAAGTACAGGTAGTTGTTCCCTTTACTGTACTTATGAACTGCACTGTCATCTTCTATCAGCACAATTATCACTGTTTTGTTTTTAAACAGGGCTGTCCTCCCTCGTGAAATAAGAATATTTCAAGAAGAGATATGCATCCCTTATTGCTGCCACTCTTTTCTCCTCCTATCTGCCCTCAACCCACTCCATCTCCAGGATCTAATATCATGCCTGGAAAACAGTAAGTTATTTTGAGTGCTTAGTGATAAAATGGCTGAAGAAAACGTGAAAAATGTCAAAGTTAAAGGCAAGAAAAAAAGCAAAATTTAGAGATAAGTTAAAAGTCAAATAGCCATGCACTTCCAGCTCCTCTTTAGAGATTCATTTATTTACCTGATGACCCAATACTCTGCTACATTTATTTCTTACAAAGGTATAATTTTGAGGATAAATATGCAGTACTTAGCCAAACATTTTAAAAAGTGTTCCCAAGAAATTTCTGTGATCCAATGGCAGTGACTCAGAACGATTGTTACAAAAGAGAAAGGACAATATTATCAGCCTAACACTCCCACCGAAATTGACAGTACCGTGTAAGACATGCTCTGAGTAGGAGCAAAGGAAGAGAGGATTGAAGAGATTTCATGACAATGAGAGGATAATTGCAAAAAACAAGGTGACAGTCAAAGTATAAAAGCTATTTGAAATGAAATTAAAACATCTAGTAGTAGAGTTACGCTGTATAAATAAAAGAATATTAAAGTGCAGTGAGAAAACTAATAATATTAAAGTGCACGGTAACTGATACAATGGCAGGATGGTGGGTATAAGATTCCTGTAGTAGGGTGAAGGCTAACCAATATAAGAAAACAAGATGTTTAGAAAAGTAAGTCAGATAAAGTTCAAACAGATGGGCAAAAAGATAGCATCAATGATTTTCTGATATATTTCATTTTCCCCTAGAGGATCTTTGTAAAATCTTCAATTACAAAATGTTTTCATTAATGAATGTTTGAGTTCCCGATTCTTTATACTTTAATGGAAGTAGTAGGTATTTCTAAACATTTTTAAAGGTTTTTAAGATTGAAACTAAAGCTCAGCATTCTCCACACCAGGGCTTCCCATCCTTCACAGGATATGTAGGTTTTAAAAATTCTCTTCCCCTATTTCCTTTCCTCATTTCATTTGTCCTTTATTTTTCTTACCTGGGAGTGTCCCTCATAACACTAGTAGGGCATAATTATTTGTTCTGACTTCTGGACAAATTGGGTTAAAGACAGTGGGAAACATGCAGGACACTGGATAGACTCTGAAGAAGGATCTGGGGGCTGGATTAATCATTGGTCTGAAAGTAAGAGATGCCATTTCTGGTTGTATTTAGGGTGGGGATAATCCATGACATGCAAACACATTGCAAGCACTAAGGCTTTTTTTTTTACCTGTGGTTAATTAGGATCAAATGTAGGGTGAAGGTGAAATACTAGCTATTTGTAGCCCTCTAATAGTACAGGGACAATGATAATTGCAGAGAGATCTGGCTTCTGTTAAATGAATTAGAAGCCTTCATTCAGATAAAAGGAATAGGCTCAGGATATCCAACTCTAACTCAAATCAAGCCATAAAAGCCCAAGGTCCTCTACTAAAGATTTTGAAGATATTCTCACCTCCTTGAGTTGAAAGGCAGACGGCTCTGAAAAATCAGACCTAAGATTTAATTGCAAAGGTGGAAGAACTGCACAGGAAACCAAGTGTGGAGAGACCTGTAACAAAGTCATGGCCCTTAAACAGTGTGGGAAACGAAGTCCTATGACGGGACTTCTGAGTGGATGAGGCTGCAAATTGTGAACTCCTGAATTCCTCTGAATCCTCTGGGTCAGTAAAAGCAGTGCCCTTGGTCATTCAGAATAGTCACAACTCCCCTTGCCTGGGCAATGTATAAGGATATTACTTAAAATTAGATTTTTCAAAAGATAATGTTATTCTCCTCAAGATCCCAGGCTACGACCCCTCTTTGCCTTCAGGCTAATCACAAGGGTGAGGTCTCAGCACAATCTGAATGGAGAAGTGCAATCTCTGCTTTGGGAGAAAATAGTTTATACACCCAAGGACTGCAGTACCTAGCTAATCTACTATAGCAGGGGCCAAGGTTAAACCTGTGGGAGTCTACTCAGTTCATTAGTCCAGAGTCAAGGGGGAGGCAACATACAGCTGGATAAGCGGAGAATCTGACTCACCGAACCTATTCATCATGTGAATTCAATGTTCAGGCAGGAACACCTGGCCCAAATGTGTGTGTTGGGACAATTCCTTGAAACCTGCACACCATCATGGCCTGCAGCAAATGAAGGAGAGGTGTTAGGATGGTTTTTGGTAAGGCATTGAGGAAGTTCATAGGTTTGGGATGATAGGAAAGTTAGAACAGATTTATTAGGTTAGAGAACTCACCACCTCATTTGTGTCCCTTGGGGAGCCCAGAGGACCCAGAGCTATTAAAGCAGTGAAACAGTACACTGGTGAAAAGGGAAAGAGTAACAAGGAAAAGCTCAAAACGTGGCTACGTTCTGTAGTACAGGCGGAAGATGGGAGTTTAGTGGGCTCCGGGGTATCAAGGAGGATAATGGGACTGCAGTACAGAAGCCAGGTACAGAAGCAAAGTCGAAGCAAAATACTATCATGCTTAGCAACACTACATTGGCTATCATGGTACCCTGCTCCACAGGCATTTTTGGCAACGACTAGTAGACCATGGTGCTCCTTGTGACAGGATTTATATGTAACTGACTAGGGTATTGTTCAATTATAAAAATGGGAAAAAAAATCGTGAGCAGAAACCTGACACAAGTCACTGCAGTGGAAAATTGCTGTCCCTCGCCCATTTTCTACAACCAAGTCAGTTCATAGACTTGTGAGTCCATTGACTGAATGGACGCGTGGCTCCTGTTGAGGAGGTGCTCTGCAACACCACTGTACATACAATATTCTTAAAACATATATACATATATTCCCCGAAGAGCTCCAGGGCCATTTGCCAGACTAAACGTTTACTGGGAAAAAGGAGAATACACAGAATTCAGACTGTTTGCATTAAGATCTAACACTGGAAATAAAATACTTGAGATACTATCATATTAGAGTGAGGGCTTATGGAACCCAGGGGATAAATTACCTTTACTCCAAGTCCATCATACAATGTTTCTGATATGTCTGCAGATCCATCTAGCAATTATTTCCCTGAGAACTAAACATGGGAATTTCGTAAACGCATTCACAGGAGCGATAGACTTAACTAGCAGCACTCCCACGTTGGTTCCCAAAGCTGTGGGGTAAGGAACATTGTGGTAGCAAGCAGAGAGTGGAAGCCCCTGAGAATGTCCCTTACAGTTTTAGCCAAGACAGTAAATCACATGCAATAACGAATCTTAGAATTACAGAAATTAGTGGTACCAAAGACCTGAAGAATACAAAGGTGGTGATTCACATTATATCCCCATTCATCTGTTTTGTTCATGAATTTTTTTTTTTTTTTTTTTTTTAAAGGTCATGATTGAGATGGTTAATTTTGTGTGTCAACTTGGCTGGGCCATGCTGCCCAGGTATGTGGTCAAACATTTTGTATATTTCTGCAAGGGTGTTTTTGGATGAGATTAACACTGATATTAGTGGACTTTGAGTAAAGGAGATTGTTCTTCATAATGTAGGTAGGCCTCATCCAATTCATTGAAGGCCTGAATAGGACAAAGGACTGACACTCCCCCAGCAAGAGGGAACTTTGCCAGCAGACGGCTTTTGGAGCCTCAAACTGCAATGTCGGCTCTTCACTAGGTGTCCTCCTGATGGCCTTCACATTGGAACTGCAGCTTTTAGACTCCCTAATTGTATAAGTGAATTCTCCAAAGTAAATCTCTGTACACAGACACACACACACCCATTGGCTCTTTCTCTGGAGAACCCTAATACAGTGATGGACTACCATGCAGAATGTGATATTTTAACTGCCTCTGATTTCAGTTTATCTGACTTACACTCAATGAAAGCACCTCATTCCCGCATACTGCGATCATTGCTGAAGCAAAGTTTTGTGCATATTGTAAACAGTTTTTTTTGTAGATGCCACCTGGAAATGCTTTCTCTCATGCCCATGCTACATACTTCTCACTTCCTGCCATAGTTTTATTGACATGTATATACCTTTAGACATAGAATGCCTTAAAAAAATTGGTGTGCACACACTCAACATTCCAGTTAGCCTTCGAGCTGCCATGTGTATAAATGCAAGATTTCTTAGTTGTGTCTTTTAGCTGTACTTTTCCATCCAGGTACTACCTTGAAGGACTCTAGGTACTTAAGACCCTAGATTGGAAATCATTATTCAATGCACACAGTCCCAATAAACCCTTCTACTTAGAGGGTCATATAATTTTCATATTTTACTACTAAATTAACAATTTTTAAAATACTAGCTTTAAAAATGTTGTTCTAACATTTTGAATATGTCAATACTGCTCATAAGAACACAATTTCTAAAATATCTAAGATAGCAAGAAACAATTTTGTTCCTGGCTTAAAACAAGAATATCAAATAATAGGCAGAAACAGAAAATCTCCTATTATTTATGAGGCCACTGAGTTAATAACTAGTTCACATTCATGGATTACTTTCCTTTTGAGTAAAACACTACAACATGCACATAAAAAATTCAAACGATGCCTGCTAAGTAGTTATCCCTCCTCCCACCACAAACAGTTCATTTTACCCATAGTAGTTTGTTTGTCTTTCAGAAATATTTGTGTACATCAACATTAATAGAGCAATCAATACAAGTAACTATATATGTAATGATAATAAGATTTCTCGTATAAGAGTTATTTTGATTAGCTGGGAAATATTACAAAGGAGTGAGATAGACTTATATCTTATTTAGAATGAGATTCTAGGGTAAGATAAACTCAGTCTTAATATTAAACCTGTTAAAAGTAAACTCTCATTTAATTTTATAAGTAATTATAGACGTAAAATGTAAAGGCCTCTCATTTAAAAAAAAAATACAGGATCAAACTAAATGCAGAAAAGCTTGCATTTCATCAAAGCAATGGAACAGAGGACAGAGAAGCAACTTGTTCCCATCACAAATTAGGCATAGAAAGCACAAGTCGTCAGGTCCTCTTAAGCTTTCAGCCAAGGGGGTGAAAAATCTACAGTGTAAGACTGAAAGGGAAACATCTAACTGAAAAATAATGAGTGAATGAGTGAGTAGACGAGTGAGTACTAAGCAGCCAAATTCGGCGTGGGGTATCATCTTAGGAGTACCCAAAAGAATATAAAACAATAAAGAATATATATGTATTTCAGGCAGATTCTCTAAGTATTAAAATTCTAATGTATGTGGTTATTTTTAATTTTATGAATCACAAAATAATTTTATCCTTCTAGTTTTGTTATGCATCAGTTTGGTACCCAAATTTTGCTTCTCGTCTCTATCACCAACCTTAGCCACAACACTTAACTCTAAATATTCTGGACCATTAGGAAAATAATGTTACTCTCAAAGGACAAAGATTTTCCTGGATTGAGTGTAACTACGTGTTCCTGAAACAGCATCAAAGTACTCTTCCAGGGAGAGCCAAGACATTTTGAATTGTAATATTAAAATTAGAATAAAACCTTAAGATAATATATTTCCAAACAAATATAACCTTCAAACTACCTGTTATTTTTGTTTCCTTTTAATCTCTTATAGTATATTAGATGCACTTAATTCTAGTCTTTATGTTCCAAAATTGTTCAGTATAATGTATGATCTTCTGTTCTTTATTAAATAACTCAGAGAGATATTTCACTTTCCAACTTATTTGTAATATTATTCTTTGGCCTTTCTGGGGGAAGGAGAAAATGTAAATGATACTGAGGGGAAGCTTATCTCAACACTGACTGAAGTCAAACTTAAAAATAGACAAAATTTCTGAAAATGTCTGAGGCAGAAGTATTATGGAGATTGAGTATTGAGATTGTGGGTCAGATGATTAGAATTTATATATGAACATGAAAGCTTAAAACTCTCAAGCACTACTTGGATTCAGAAGTATGATTTGCTTTTAATATGTGCAGGTGATTTTTAAAAGCTAGTTGACTATGTTTCATGTAGGAGGAAGCCAATAATATTTACAAAGATCAGACCTAAAACAGAATATAAGTTGTATAATATGATTTAGAATGTTGCCATATATTTAATCTTGTGTTCTTGAAGTATCCATTTTCCACAAAGGTAATTAGTGTGGGAAATAGTGAGGTGAATCAGACATGGGGATTATCCTTAAGGAACCAGTTACATAGTAACAGACGTATCAATGTTTAAGTAAATGAAAAGGCATAAAGCAAAAAGAGATTTTACTTTCTAGCGATGAAGGGACTAAACCAAATTTCCTCCACACAACCATGAGAGAATGAGTTATAGTAAATATCAAGTTTAAATATATGTTAGGTGAAAGTTTAAAGAAAATTGGGTATGTAATAACCAACCACTGGTGCTGAAAAGTTAAACTGCCACTTTCTTGAACCAGTTAAGAGTCAAAATAGATGAGAAAGGCTTAAGCTCAGGTTAGGTGGAAACTTTGAGAACATCGTATTAAGCTGAAGCCCATCAACAGCTATACATTTTGTTGAAAATGAAATTTTTGAGAAAAAATTATTCTTACCAACTGGGCAGCAGGGGGGGATTAATACAAGACTTGTTTGTTTTAGCCTTATTTGAAGGACCTCACAAATTAAAAACAAAGTGATACAGAATTGTTATCGTCCATGGGAATCTCGGCATAGACAAAGAACATGCCTCTGTTTAAAGATACCTCATAAATCCAATCATAAAAAACTCCCACAAATAAAGCTCTGTCAACCAGTGCACAACCCAAAACTACAATATGCATGTTGATGCAAGCTTCTCAGAGAATCTGTATAGATACAGACTATTATTTAAGTATTAAAGTTGTGCAAAAGTGCAAACAAATGAGAAAAAAGTAATCAGGTAAATTTACAAACATATTCAAATTGGACATCTGAAAATGAAGTATGATCACTGAAATTAAAACTCAGAGAAACCAACAGAATACTTCCTACCTCTTCCTAGGAGGCCATAAAATACCACAACCAGATAGAGACATTTCAAGAAAGGAAAACTACTGGCCAATGTCTCTGATCAACAACATGTAAAAATTCTCAAAATATTATCAAAGAAAATTCATTGTATACAAAGAATTATACACCATGACCAAGTAAGATTTATTCCAGGTATACAGGTAAACCCAATGTTCTAAGAACATCAAATGTAATCCATCAGATCAATAGGTAAAAGAAAAATTGCTATCAACTGACGCAGAAAATCCTATGACAAAACTCAATACCCATTCATGATAAAAGCTTACAGCAAATTAGGACCTGAGGAAAACTTCCTTAACTTGATAAAGGATAACTACCCAAAAAATGCTACAGGTAACATACTTAATGGTGAGAAACTGGATACCTTTCCCCTAAGATAAGGAACAAGTGAAGGATGTCCCCTCTCACCACTACTACTCAATATCTTAATGGAAGGACTCCCAAGTGAAATAAAGGAAAGAAAGGTACACAGATCTAGAAGGAGCAAATACAACTTTTGTTGACATATGACATGATTGTCTCTGTAGGAAATCCCAAAGAATTGAAACAAAAACTCCTAGAATAAGTAATTATAGTAAGGTCACAGAATATAAGGTTAACATGCAAAATGCAATTGCTTTTCTATAAAGCACTAGTGATTAGGAATTTGAAATTGAAAACTAAATACCACTTATAAACTAAAAAATAAAGTGTTTATAAATTTAACAGAATATGTATGGTATCTCTATGTGGAAAGCTTTAAAATTCTATTGAAAAAAAATCAATGAAGATCTAAATAAATGGAGACATATTCCATGTTCATGAATTAGAAGACTCACTTGTTAATATATCAGTTCTTCCCAACTTGATCCATAGATGTAATGGAATCTCAGTCAAAATCCCAGTCAAGTTATTTTTTTTTATATATTAACAAATTCTAAAATTTATATACAAAGATAAAAAGATCTAGAATAGACAACACAATATTGAGAACAAAGATGGAACACTGAAACAACCCAACTTCAAGACTTCATAAAAAGCTACAGTAATCAAGACAGCATGGTATTGGTGAAAGAAGACACATAGATTAATGGAACAGAATAGACAGCCCAGAAACAGATCCACATGAATATTATTAACTGATATCTGGTGAAGGTACAATGACAACTGAGTCAAGAAAGGATAGCTTTTAAACAAGTTATGCTAGAAAAACTGGACACCCATGTTAAAAAAATATATATATGTATATAATCTAGACACAGATCTTCTTTCACTATACCTGACTCAAATTGGATCATAGACCTAAATAGTAAACAATTCTATAAAACTTATACAACACAGAAAACCTACCTGACCTTGAATTTAGCAGTGATTTTTTAGATACAACACCAAAAGCATGATTGCCAAAGGGGGAAAAAAAATGATAAATTGGACTTTATTGGGACTAAAAGACTTCTCTAAAAGACACCACTGAGAGAATCAAAGAAGCCACAGCTCGGGAAAATTAACAAAACACTTATCTGGCAAATAACTTTTATCAACTGTACAAAGAACTCTTAAAACTCAGTGGTAAGAAAACCACCCAATTAAAAAAACAGGTATCTGAATACTTCAAAGAAGAAAACAAACTTATGGTTACCGGGGGGAAAGGGATAAATTGGGAGATTGGGAGTGACATATACACACTACAATATATAAAATAGATAACTAATAAGGACCTACTGTATAGCACAGGGAACTCTACTCAATACTCTGTAATGACCTATATAGGAAAAGAACCTAAAAAAGAGTGGATATATGTATAACTGATTCACTTTGCTGTACACCTGAAACTAATACAACATGGTAAATCAACTATACTCCAAAAATTAACAAAACAAAAAAGATATGCAGATGGAAAAAAAAAAAAGACATGTGATATCATTTGCATTAGATAAATAAAAATTAAGACAATACACTTATTAGCCACAATACATCTTCTAGAGTGGCTAAAACAAACAAACAGCAGCAGCAAAAAACCAAGTGCTAGTTAAAATGCAGAGCAATAGCTGGGAATGCAAACTGGTACAGCCACTATAGGTGACAGCTTGGCAGGCTCTTAAAAAGTCATACAGTTTTACCATATAATTCAGCTTTCATGCTCCTAGTTATTTACCCAATTGACTGGAAAACTAATGTTTACACAAAAACCTGCCTGCAAATGTTAATAACAACTTTATTCATAATTGCCCAAAACTGGAAGCAACCAAGATGTCTTTCAATGGGTAAATGAACAAACAACCCATTGTATACATGTACAAGTTTACTCAAATTAAAAGATACGATTAAGACACAGAAAGATATGAAGGAACATTAAGTACATTTTAAATGGCTAAATGAAAGCAGCCAGTATGAAAAGGTGATGATTTAATTCCAATTAAGTATTACTCTGGAAAAGGCAAAACTATAGAGTAAAATAGTCAGTAGTTTCCAGGGGCTTGGGGTAGGGCAGAGGGATGAATAAATAAAGTGCAGGTCATCTTTAGAAGAATAAAATTATTCTGTATGGTACCGTAATGGTGGATACAAGACAGTACACATTTGCCAAAACCCATAGAACTTTATAGCACTAGGAGTGAAACTTAATGCATACAAATCACAAAATATTTAAGAATGTGGGGGAGGGCATCTCAGAAGCAATGCTGACTAATGGAAGAGAATCTGTTGAAGGGGATGACACAGAAAGGTGCTAATCTAAGTAACTTTGTGAATGAGTGAAGTCTGCAATATTAAAGCAAAAGGAACTGCATAAAAGCACTGTACTTTAGTTGATAAAGTTGTTACCCACAGGGGTAGGCATAATAATTCTAACACTACTACACATGTATACTGGAATAGAACAACAAAGTAAATGGATGACGGATGGTAGGAGCCAGGCTCCCCATTTTTGAGGTGGGGAGAAGCGGCTAGAATGATCTATGAGGTAATAAAGTTGGAGACATGAGTATGAACTTGGGTTTAATACAGAGACAGATATAAATATTTAGAGTTATTTATAGATAGGTACATGCACCTGAATTAGTATAAGCACATATATTTTTTTGCTCTGTCAGCAGAGGACCTGAAAGAAATGGTAGCCAGTACAACAAATTAGGCCTCCTTGAAGAAGAATCTGATTCTAAGTCAGTGGCAGGAAATATGCAAAATGAGCCCAGAACACCTTGTAGTGGCAGAAAGTCAGAATATACTCAAAACAAAACAAGAGCAAGACCCTCACTGGTGGAGGTATGTCAAAGGAGCCCTAGAGCAACTGAAAGCACACCCAATGGCCAAAGTTCTAATAATTTGAGCAATAAAGTAGTATTAAATTACAACCCAAAATATGAAATATCCATATTGATAAAAGAATAAGTAAGTGGGGGAGAAGTGACAAACATCCCATGCAGAAGAATTTCAAATACTTCATGTAGATAATCTGCCCTTAAGGAGCTATGCCTGGTGACTTGCTTCTGAATAGTATGAAAATGAGAGGGGTGCAGGGGAGACTAACTTTACAGTCAGAAACCCAACCAACACAGTATCAGGTTGTGTAGGCCAACAACAATGGCCATAAATCATTTTGATAGTATATTCCCTTGATAGGAGGTGATGAAAATAGCAAGTTACCTCTGGGATCTTTCACTTAGTCACCAACTACCCAGGTCTTATCTTGAGGGAAATACACAAATGTTAATAGAAGGGCATTGTACAAAAATTCTAACCAGTACTCATAAATTTCAAGATCAAAAACAAAGTCTCAGGACCCACCACAAGCAATTCCTCCCTTAAGAGACATGACAACGAATGCAATGTGGTATCCTGGATTGGACCCTGGAACAGAAAAAGGACATTAGGTAAAAACTAAGACAAAATACAATATAAAGTTTAGTTAATAATGTAATAATGGCTTATTAAATCATAACAATGTGTCACGCTATTTACGATGGTAATGGGGAAATACTGTGGAGTGCATCTTTGACTTTTCTGTAAATAACACTTTTAATAAAAATTTTTAATCCAATGAAAAGCACCTTAGATAACTCTGAAGTAACAGTAGAAGGTAATCTAGGTCAGTAAAGTAATTCAGACAGAGGAAGTTTGAAAGGAAGACAAAGGGATCTAAACAGCTGAGTAAAAAGATGCAATGATGTTTAATAGGTGTCTTAATATGAAAGAAGTGGAATATTGAGAAAGGAAATATTGAAAAATATAATGGCCTCAAAATTTTCCGGAATTGTCAAAAGATGCCTTCTCAAATTTAGGAAGGGTAAGGAATATAGAGCAGAATGAATGAAAAACTGGGGCTTCCCTGGTGGCACAGTGGTTAAGAATCCGCCTGCCAAGGCGGGGGACACGGATTTGAGCCCTGATCCAGGAAGATCCCACATGCTGCGGAGCAACTAAGCCCATGCGCCACAGCTACTGAAGCCTGCATGCCTAGAGCCCGTGCTCTGCAACAAGAGAAGCCACTGCAATGAGAAGCCCACGCACCGCAACAAAGAGTAACCTCCACTCGCCGCAACTAGAGAAAGCCCGCGCACAGCAACGGAGACCCAACACAGCCAAAAATAAATAAATTAATAAATTTTTTAAAAAAGAATGAATTACAACAACCTATATATAAGGTACATTGTAAAGCCAATGTGGACTATCACAACAAAAAAATTAGCTATCAATACTTGAAAACTCAAACATACAAAGATATAACAAGATTGACAATAGATTTTAACAAGAAGAGTAATGGGAAGTGAGTGAAATATTTAATGTGCTTAAGTATTACCTCAAGCTTTACAAAAACAAAAATACTGAGAATTTACCACTAACAAAATCTCACTAAAGGAACTTATATAGCATGCAGTTTAAGGACATAAAACATGCAATGAAAGTATGACATAAGGAGGAATGGGGAGCAACATTGGCAGATATATGCGTACATTAAAACAGGTATTAACTATGTAATGGTGGAACACACCAAGTTGAAGAATATTAAACCTCAAATAATAAAGAGTAACAAGTGAGTGACAAATCTGTAACTTTTGATTGTAACTCATTCCTCCCAAAGTTATTTTTTACATTTATATATAGCATGGTGTTAGTACTTTGCATGTCTATACTCTCTTCATATGAGAACTCTGTAAAATGAAAGATTTTTTACCCTAGGTATATATAAACACATTTTTTGAAGTACAACTGTGATCTACATATTAGAAACACATCAAAAAACAAGACAAACAAACAAACAAAAACAAAACCTAAGGGCACTGAAATACTGTGAAAGTGAAAGGATGGAAAATACTAGATAAACACTAACCCAAACTAAACTGGTATAGTAAAGATATTATCAGAAAAAGTCCTTAGGGCAGCAATTACTAAATTTTCTTTGCCAATATACAATGATGAAAATTTCAAAACATGCGTGCACCAATTTTTTAAGAAAGTCATATTTGAAGAAAAACATTGAATATCTTTTGGAAACATGAATATGCAAAGAAAAGCATTTTAAGCTGGGATAAAGCCTAACAAAGATATATAATATGCTAAAGAGAGGAAAAGGAAGAATTTGTGCAGAGACCAGCAAACAGTATAGTTTAATCTATAGTAAAAAGTACAGGGATGTGAATAATAGGAGGGAAAAAATTTTTTTAAATACATCAAGGGATAGGAATAGATGGCCTTGAATACAAAGTTCATGAAGTAGAGGAGTAACATTGAGGTGCAGTTTTCTGGACGATTTTAGAGAAGTTAGCACATTGAGTTAGAGAGACCAGAGAAGGGTCAAATGGAAGCAAGAAAGCAGGAGAAATGAGCTATAGGACCTACAACAGGAATCAGAGAGGACGGTGCTGATGGAAACAAAATATATTTGGAAAGCGAGGAGGTAGAGACGGTGGGAGCAAAGATTTTGGAGCCTGGTGACTAGAAATTGGTGATATTAGAAAAATTCAAAGGTAAGAAGAGCAGACTTGGAAGTTAGTGAGTTTAATTTGGGCATTGCAAGTAGACCTCAAAATTATCCAGGCAAAAACGATACTTAGGTAGGTGGATTAAAGGACCAGAGTTAAGCAGATGGTTTAAAATCAAAGGAAAAGCAAAAGAAGATACAAGTACATTTTTAGTATGTCTCCCAAAAGGGGAAACATAGGTTACACGGAATGCATTTTGGAGTGAGTTTTATCTGCAAATGTTCTTGTTTCAACCCAGCATGCTTCTCTGCTCAGCAGAAGAACCTGGGAAGTGTTAGCACAGTTTATTTTTCTGTATTCGATTCTACAGTATTTGTGGCCCATAATGGGTAAAAGAATCCCTTCTTTATAAAAAGAATTTCTTCCTGAATCTAAAGCAAAATTGCCCAATGTTTTGGATATTAAGGAAAACTATTGCCAATTTGTTTTGTCTCCATAATTCAGTTAGGGAGCTACAAAAAAAGAAATGGTAGGTTGTTTACATAAATATACAGAATTTGAGAAAAAATATTAAAAGAAAACGCAAAATCTAAGAGCTTTAAGGCTTAAAAGGTTCATCAGAAGTCCCATGTGAACTTGGACCAATTTATGTTTTGAGATGAAAACAATCATATAGGGAAAAACTCAAGAATAATTTATATAGTGTGTTTCAGTAAATTGGATGGATGATTAAGTATTTTATTCACATTTTAAACTATAATTCACATTTAATTGCATGGAGAAACAAGGATCTTATAGTGAGAAAGATAATTCAGACTTACCCACCTTAAACTAATTTACTGAATTCAGCCTATAACTTCTATATGGAAATGATGTATTTTATAGATTAACAGAACATCTGGGTTAGGGTAATGGATATAAAACTCATCTAGCCCTATATTTATTTTCCCCTTACAAAATATCACTGTCTTTACACTTTAATTTGTATTAAAGTTATCACCTTGTCTTTTCCCATTCCTTTCAAACTTAAGATCTGAACTGTATTAAAAAGAAATTTTTCTACAAAAGTGAGTTTGTTTTGGTTTTCTTGATTTTTGTGTTTTTTGTTTTTTTTTTTTTTGGCCACATGGGAAAGTAAACAGAATGGTCTGTAATGGCCATGATGCTCTTCTGAGTTATATTAATATTACTCTTTTCCTCATGCTAGATGAGGACTTAGTTCTCTTCATAGTCTATCTAAAAGGCTGGAGACATACAAAAAATAAACCTAACAAAATGCTAAATATAGTGAAGAGGTGATTTTCAGAATCCCTTTGGATATGGATCTGTACCTGAAGCCAAATTATTTCTGAACTACAAATTTTTCCAAAACATGCTAAAATAGAAAAATTTAAGAAGATTTGCAGTTTTTACAAGCCACTGTTTCAGCTGTATGTCTGCTATGTATGCTTATCCTACCATGATACTGTATATAGTCATAGTATATGTTAAAAATTCAGAATGAACTGTTTAAAATAAAAATCCTCTTGATATATTCTTGGAGCCATCACTGAGTCTCAATTGTCTCACACATATAGTCAAGATAGAAGTCCCAGTACTGCCCCTACAGTGAGAATTCTATTAAGATAAAAAAAAAAGGGAAGCATTTTAAAATCCTTTCGTTTATCCCTTTATTTTTTTCATTTCACATTTACTGAAGCATATACAAGTATAGGACACATTAAGTCAAGACATGATCATTTCCCTTAAAACACAAAATTATTTGAGTATAAGGGAGTATAATGAGATAAAAACAATGTAGGCATGTGTAGGAATGTACAACACAATAAAAGTAATGTAGAGATGAAATTGAGACACATATACACCAGGTAATATGCATGGGGTATCTTAACCAGCCTGGGGGCTTTTGGCATACTAAATGACGAGATGAGGAATGCAGAGAAGAGGGCATGTTACTGGCTAATATTTACATGTTAATATTAGCTAATAACATGTAAACATTATCACTAATCATTTTCTTGTGAACTTGGCACGTATTTTCTCAAAATCCTCCAGAACTCTATATAGTGTAGTAACAATATTCCCTTTTACCAATGAATTAAAACTTAGTTTGAGTGCCCATTATAACTTAGACCTATGTATAGACAGAAATGTTTCTCACAGGGAGAAACATTCTCTTTGCCCAACTGTAACTGCCAGCATATGTATCTTCCAACTCTATAGCAAATATTGAACTAGAAATTTCAAAACCAAGAAATTTGAGACACAGCAAACATGCCTTCATCATCTATTCCTTGTTTGAGAAATGGTGGATGATATACTTGCTGAAATGGTGATCTTAACTGAATTTGGGAGTAAATATGAATGATTTTCTATGCGTCTTTTGTTTTTTGAATTTTAGTCACTCAGAAAAGGTATGATGAAGTTAGCTTATTTCCTCAAAAGGTTTAAACTTCCCAATACATTAGTAAAGATTCATTCAACAAACATTAAATGAAGCCTGCTATATAGCAGGCACCATGCTCCAAGTAGCAAGCTAAAGCCTGAATGATGTATTGTTTTTACCCAGATAATGATTACTTAATTGACTGGTAATTCAGTGCGATAAATGTTATGATACTTTGGGAAGTAGGAGGCAGACAAACCTAAGTATAAATGCGTATTCTGTTAATATAAAAATCAAGTGAAGTAATAAAATGAGCCATGGAATATAGTGCTTGGCAAGTCTAATGACCAGTTCTACAAAGTTATGATAAAAATTTAGAAGTCAGGGCTTCCCTGGTGGCGCAGTGGTTGAGAATCTGCCTGCCAATGCCGGGGACCCGGGTTCGAGCCCCGGTCTGGGAAGATCCCACATGCCACGGAGCAACTGGGCCCGTGAGCCACAATTACTGAGCCTGCGCGTCTGGAGCCTGTGCTCCGCAACAAGAGAGGCCGCGATGGTGAGAGGCCCGCGCACCGCGATGAAGAGTGGTCCCCACTTGCCCCAACTACAGAAAGCCCTCGCACAGAAACGAAGACTCAACACAGTCATAAATAAATAAATAAAAGAACATGAATTTCTTTTAAAAAAAAGCAAACTGGGCTATTCATTTCAGTAACAGTCAAGTGGTCTTAGTTTGCATTCAATAAAAAAAAAAAAATTAGAAGTCAAACTTCGTTAAAAATTCAAGACATAGTTACTACCATATGTATCTTCAACTGGTAGTAACTGGTAGCGCTTCTACCAGTTCTTTAAAAGATAACTCCAGAGAAAATGTCTTAGAAAAGCAGAAGAAAATAGTGTCTTAGAAGTAGGTATAAGGAAACTTCAGACCACCTACCTTGCCTGACATTCTGAATTGTGCTCCTGAGAGCAGAAGCAGCTTTTTTAAAGTTGATGATTAAAAGGACCATAGAACTTCCTAAAATCACAAAGCAATGAAATACTGGGCATATAAAGTATGTGTGGAAGTAGTGATTGGTCAATTCATCCTAAGGAAGAAAAGCACCTAAGACTGAGGTTCATTTTAAGACAGCCAAAAAATATTGGTAAAGTGATTAAAAAAATAACAATTATGGAAAATAAAAGGAGAGAAACAGTTTTTAAAGTGTTAACAATTTCCTATTTATCAGGCACAACTTCATGCCATACTAAAGTCCTCTATTTAAAAGAAATCAAATGAATATAGGCTAAGCACATTGGCTCCTACACCCATTTTCTATTTTGGTGCTCCAATGTCTTTTTGAAGCACAATCCATTCAAACAGTAAGCCAACAGTTAACTTTTAGAAAATTGAAAATTGCCTTTATAAACCCTGTTGCCCTTCTCTCCACAATTACTTATTTCAGTTATCTACAAGTTATGAGAGGCAGATATGTATATACACATATTATACAGATGTAGAACGTCTACCTTTTTTATACTATTTAGGTCTTCTAGACTCCTTATTATGAACCTAATTTTAAGGCAGTTATGGTAGCCATTAATGCTCTTCATTGAACTTTGACTCTCTACCTGTCAGGCTAATAGTAAGATCACACTTTCTTGTCCTAGGGTTGGGTGGAACAAATATCTAGTACTTGGCAGTGAGAAGTTGAAGTGATATACTCCCTGAAACTCTAATATGTTCACCCCAGCAGATGCCAGTCTTGATATAATTAACGTATGTAATGATATGTTACTGTTTTCACACTTGTATGATATGGAACCACTAATCTAACTTATTCAATTTCTCTCAGCCTCAAGTGTCCAACAAGAGGTCCTGGGCTTATGGAAGTGCTTGCTGTTTTTGCTGCCACAATGGGTCAGGCTAACACATTTGCATCAGTCACTGCCATTGAAGATGAAGGCAATTACTTGTATAATTTTGAGCCATTCGAGTTTAACTTTGTGTATTATATCTTTCAACACAGGTATTAAATATGATGACTAAAAAGTGAAAACATAAGTCCCCTACATACGAACAAGTTCTGTTCTGAGAGCACGTTTGTAAGTCCAGTTTGTTCGTTAAGTCCAACAAAGTTAGCGTAGGTACCCAACTAATACAATCGGCTGTTTAGTACTGTACTGTAATAGGTTTATAATATTGATACTTTTCACGCAATACATTAAAAAAACAAAAAATAAAACATTTAATCTCGCAGTACAGTACCTTGAAAAGTACAGTAGTGCCAGCTATATCACTGTTGCTTTTATGCTTGCTTCCAGACATCCTGGGCTTGAAATAAAGATATTGTACTCTATACAGTACTGTACAGTAAAGTACACAAGAGCCTAACCGCCTGTAGAGGATGCACTCATGTGACGATGTACGCCAGACATGTGAACTAACTTACGTGATTAGACATGGGAACGCACGTTCACACCTTTGAAAGTTCGCAACTTGAAGGTTGGTATGTAGGAGACTTACTGTAGATGCAAGGCAGGCAGTTAATGCATCAGATCTTGGTCAACTTGACTGAAATGTTATTAGAAAAGGAAAATACTAATTATATATTTATTTCTGATTCAATGCTGAATCCTGAAAAAAATCTCAGCTGTTCTCACTTGATATTTCTAAAATACCCTCTCATCCATTGGCCCACCCACTCATTCTTTTATATGTCCCTTTCTCTGCATGAATAGGGTATTCTGTGCTCTGCTTGTTTTATGTATCTATTTCTAAACACCACAGATAAAGTTTAAACCCTTACTAGGGGAAATTATATATTTAACAGGTTTCCTATATCTACTTAGTCTTACTTATTTACTGAGAATCTAACTGGAAACATGAGAGCTCAATAAAGATTATTCACAATATAAAAGATGTCAACATAATTTCAACATGTAATGTACCGTAACTTGAGTAAACCACTGTAACTTGAGTAAACTGATTGAATAAGGATGCAAACTTATGCCAAACACTAGAAAGATAAAGAATCCACCGTGAGCATAAAATAGAATGCAACGTTTAAATGGTACCTGATAATTCTAGAGGAGTAATAAAATATTTTATTCTGTATTGTAACCAGAGAAAATTAGAAACAAGGTTAGCAGGAAATAAGCCAGGCATATTTAATGTCTTTTTTAAATGCTTTTGTAAATATTTAATACTCAGATTTAAATAAACCTTGTCGAATTCAGACAATTCTTAAAATGAAAGAACTTAGACTCTATTGAGCTCTATGCACCTAAGTTCTCCATTATTGCTAATTACCAAGATTTAAACACTCTAAGTCTATTTGCCACTCAGTGGGTCCCTGTAAGTCCCATTAACAGTAAGGGGAATTCTATGGGTACTGAGAAAAGAGAAATACCTCTTAATGTACATAGTTTTCTCCTTTACAATTAGCCTCTGCCTTCTACCCAATTTCTTAAGTTTGATGTTTTAATTCCTTCAATGGAAATGATTGGATTGTGATGGAAATCAGACATAGCCTCATTACATAAGTCACAGTACTAGATACTGCAGCAACATCACAGATACTGGCATATTCACCAGAACAAATTTCACTGTCATGCAACAAGGCAGCACAAAATATCAGTCAAGAAGTGGAATTTTGGGTAAGCAGAGGTAGTTGATGTGTAAGCACTTAACAGGATAAAGAGAAGAACTTCTTTCTTGGTAATGAAACCCAAAGTCCAGATCAAGAAAGACAAAGCTCTTATCACCTGAAAGCTTTAGAATTGATATATTAAAAACAAAAGGTGGGTTCAACTGAGTTCTTTGAAGATGCTCTGAACAACTGCATCAACGTTCAAAGGCTACTAAAGCATTTGCAACACTGAAGACTAAACATGTAGATTCACAAATGTTTTCGGTCAGAGTGAAATTGTTAATCTAGCAATGATTCTGCTGATCCCAAAGATAAACAAATGGTACTCTTATGTTTTCATTTTTACAGGCATTCCTTTCATACATTAACATATGAATGACATATCAGAGCTTATTTAAACTGCATTTGTTCAAGCATGTATATGATTTGCCTTTATGGTTCTTGAACTATAACCAGAGATAAATCCATTTTCTTAAATGGAGACTAAAATTGAGTTTCTCAAATTAGGAACTCGAGCACTCACCAAGTTAATATTGAATTTGGTTTGGGAGTGAGGGGACGCCACTCTCAAATACTTAACCAGGACACGAAGCAAAGTGTTAGGGAAGCTTGCTGGAAACATTACTCTCTGCTTCAAAAAAAAAAATGATGTGTTTGATACAGGTGTGGATCATGGAGTTAATGTTTCTCATGATTTAGAAATAGAAGTCCAGGTGGGAAGGAATGAGAACTTCTTTCTGGATAATTCTACATGCTAGTTAGAACGTAAACTTTAAAAAAAAAATTAATGTCATCCCTGCTAAGCCTTAACAGGAAAAAAGGAGAAAATGACACCTTAGTCATGGTCCATAGTGAATATCCATCAAGAGGATTTACTCAACTGTTATGAGTGGAGAAAACCTCATTTTCCAGTAGAACCTTAAAAAGGACTTGATTTTTTTTTAAGTTTTGTTTTAGTTTTTAAACTTATTCATCTGTGCACAGCAAGCTAGATTATATTTACATTTCTTTAGGAAAAATAGTTTATTTCCTTTACTTGTACCTTAATGTGTTCAAAGTTAAATATTTTAATATAATGAATGGAAGCTTAGTTGTTTGCGTAGTATAAATGATATGTATACTTTGTGTTTAAACCAGGAAGTGTTTAACAACCTACTTTTCATTGAAAACTGAGCAAATAAACTTTGTTTTGTCCCCCTCCCTTTTGCTTGGTTAATAAAGAATGTTAATGAACATTAATGAACAAATATAACACTAACGAACAAATATAACACTAATAGAAATTCATAATTCTATTTTGGATTTGGAACCTCTAAATAACGGTCTTAATAACTTATTTCAACAATATGTAAGCTTAGAAGAATTGTGATTTGTGAAAGATTTGATCTGCAAAAGATCTTCAAATAAGTGCACATGTACTCACACATAACACGTAACACAGATGGAGCCTAAATTCACATACTCTTCCACATCTGTATTGATCCTGGTAAACTGCTTAAAAATAGGAGTAATCTTTCTGAAAATGCTAGAGCCATACATACAATCATGAAAAAATTACTGTGGAACCTCAGGTTGGGTGAGGGGCGGGGAGGGGGAGGATCAATTTTACTTTGAGATGGTAGGAGCAGGTATATTTAAGAGTGGAAAAGGGGAAAACTTCCGAGGAGAAATGGTATTCGGTTGGGTAGACATGAGAGGAGAGAGCTTTTAAGGAAAAGGAAACTTGAGGCAGGTATAAAGATGAGATAAGCAGTCACGGATTAGCAGAAAAGGGAGAAGTTCAGTATCAGCTTAGAATGGGTCAGAGACAGAAGGTATTAGGGGATGAGATTAAATATGTAGACTGCAAGCCAGTTCTGAAGGACCTGATACACTACGCTAACGAGATTCAGAGCCACTGTGATTCTAGCAACATGAAGAGGCAGCGTTAAATTGTTCTATCACCTGACAGACTTTTCTTCCTCTGACCTCAAACTGGTTTCCCACGAGTCCATGAAGCCTGAGAATTTAATCTCTAGAGCCATACAGATGTTAATTCGAAAGCTGATTTCAACTTTTGGCTGTGTGACATGGGTGATGTAAGCCCCTTCAAATTTCAGATTTCTCATCGCACCTACCAAGAAGGATAGCTGTGAGATTAAACTTCTAGAACTTAAAGTTTGTCAGCCTAGCCTGTCACATTGGTGTACAATTAATTCAAGTAGTTTATAAATATTACCATGTTTTAATTAACATTTCCTTACTGTAGATTTTGTATCATTTAACATATTGATGTGATTTGTTTGGTTTTGAGCAAAATGCTCGCAGAATGAACTGAAAGTCAGGTTTATACTATTTGAGGTAGACCTGGGGACTGCATATACCTATGCTTTTGTCTTCTACGATATTCGAAGAGAATGTATATCATCACTGATTCTAATGGCTTTGGGTTATTGACCTTGCAGATGAGAAACCATCTTATGCCATCAATTCTGCTTGTACACCTGGAAAAGAAAGTGGACCTGAGACTATTTTTTAGCGTGACAGGAAAGGTTTCTTCTCAACTCCTGAATTATCTGTAACATATTCTAGACTTAAACATATAGCCAGCCATATACATTTGCCCCTTGCTATTCAAGGGGGATTGGTTTCAAGACCCTCATGAATACCAAAAATCCATGGATGCCCCAGTCCCTTCTATAAATACAATGTAGAATTTGCATATAACCTACATACATGATTTATACTTTAAATCTCTAGATTACTTACAATAACTAATAAAATGTAGATGCTATGTGAAAAGTTAGCAGCGTGGCAAACTCAAATTATGCTTTTTGAAATTGCCTGGATTGTTTGAACATTTTTGATCCATAGTTGGTTGATTTTGCAGATGTGGAACCTGCAGATACACAGGGCCAACTGTATTTGCCAAATTCAATTATTCTTCAAACTCTCTCATTTATAGATCTAGTGACTTTCTCCTTTTAGCATATCCAATATATTCAGAAAATGTTTTTATCAGCTTTTGCTAGATGTTTCACTCAGGTCAAGGCTTTTCATTCTTTCAAACATAATTATTAGAATTGTTTCTAGGGCAGGCCTGTGCTATGTCAGAGGGGAGGGGCCTTGGGAGTAAAAGATTTTGCTTCCATTTTAGAGCTTTAAAAGGGTTAAATAAATTCTTCTCCATATATTCTTCTTCATAAAAGCCTGAGCCATTAAAACAATCTCCACTAAATTATCAAAAAAGACACGTTAAGAGTCATGTTCAGTAGTCAGACCTCCTAGGAATCACGGCTTATTATCGGGACACTCTTGGACAACTGTCTTAGCTACCCTTTGCCTTGGTTTTACCATATGTACATAGTAGATATAAATAGTGACTGAATTCTTGTGAGGATTACATGCACTGCAGTGAGTGTTAGCAATGATCATTATTAGTAGCAGTAAGATGACAAATTGATAGAAATAACGGTCCTTACCAATTAGAAGGTAAGCCAAGTTGAAGTCATGCACAGAAGATAAAGGGCAGTGTCTAGATCTGTAAGCCTCTTCCCACCCTGTTTTAAAATAATCTGTCCACTAAACTTTAACAACCACTGTTCTTAAGATATTGAAGATCCTATAGGGCAGAGGTTAAGAGAGGGAAGGAATAACATGAGACAATTATGTCTAAGAATGTATGTTCTGTAATGTTACATGTTGCGTCATGTAACCCACAGTGATCCTAGAAGATGATTTCATCATTCAGATGAGGAAACTGAAATTCATGGACTTTGCTAAAGTCACACACAATTCAAAGTTTATCAGGATTGGAAAGGATTAAAAAAAGGTCTGTTTTAATGGTGTTAGGTAGCTTTGATTGACCATGTGATCTCACTTTTCTCAAAATTAAGAATGATAATTGACATCCACAGATTGAAGGAATGTAAGAAGTTTAAAGGTAGCTCAACATTGTTTACAATAATTGTTTGATGCACACCATGCCTGAGAAATGGCAAGAGACGAAAACTGTGTTCAAAATAAACTGATGTATGTTTTTAAAAACCTTGCACGGAATTTTAGAATTTTATATCCATATTAGAGAAGCTCCTGTGTAAAAATCCCAATTAGAATAGTGAGAGAAGTTCTCTCTAATGTTTATGATCATGAGTATATATGTAAAGAGTTCAAGATTTTGCATTAGGTAGAAGAACTATTTTAGAATATAAAAGCTCTTATATTTTAAGAAGCAACCTGCTATCCTTCAATGAAATCATGAAGACAATTGTGAGGACTGACTACATGCACATGTGCCAGGTCAGGACACTCAAAGGCCACGTACTCATCAATTTCTGTTGAAGTTAGATAGCTAAGCAGCTTATTTGATTAAAGGCGGTAGTGATTTCTAGTAGCCTCATTCAGGAGCACATATTACAACTTCATTTTGCACTGTCTTATTAAGCAAATGTTTAAGATACACTTTGAGTAATATCAGTAAGATTAGAAAATATATTAGATGGCCAACAATTAAGAAAACATGATGCATGTGTAAGTACAAACCATTCAAATTGCCAGCAAATGGTTAAATGCCAAAGCATAGAACAGCTAGTCAAAGGTCTTAAAGTGATGGGCCAGAAAATAGAGTCCCAGAAGCCAAAGCACAGAAGAAATAAAGTTTGTTTTATTTTGTTTTTAGAATGGAAGGGCGGGGCAACTACCTGACCAGGTTATCAGACTTATTGCCAAATTAGGATTCTCAAGGAGACAAAAGCAGAGGACAGTTCCTCTCCTGCAAGAAAGTCAGGAAATAGAAGTAACAGAATACATAGCCACAGGGCCTGTAACCTCAGCCTTAATTCACAGTTTGGCATTACAGGGAGAGAAAGGAGAAAGAAAACAGTAAAACTGAGCTGGGGCGGGTGTTAATAGAAAGCTGTAGTGGGGAAGGAGGAACACGTATACATTTATCCTCAGTCTCTGTCAAGCATTTCCACTCCTCTTCCCCCAGCTTGCCAAGTGTGCTTTCTCATCTCTGCCCACTCCTTTATGATTCAAAATGCATCAAGACTATCATTTCTTAGACGACAGAAGAAAAGGGCTACATGGGGACAATGGCATAAGTGTGGGTCTTAAGTTGAAGAAAAGAGCATTTGTATTTCAGAAGCAGGAAGCAGTCTGGTGGACTGTACCTAAAGATCCAGGGGAGGTCAAGAGAAACACACCCTGGTCATACAGGATTTATACAGCTGTGTTAAAAATATTAGGTTTTATTTTAATGATAATGAAAAAGCCATCAAATCATTTTAGGCAGGAAGGATCCAAACATAAGAGGATTCCTCTGGTAGGTGAATTACCTCATCTGGTTGAAAGGAAGGTACATACTTCACACATAACTTTAAGAGCAGCAGGTTTGTGCCCAGTTGGGGAAGAAAAATTCTGTTCCTTTCCCTTTTCACATGGCAGACAGCCCAAAAGTCTGTACTAAAAGATTTGTGTGGGTTTCTGTTTGGGTAGTTACAGAGAACTTAAGGGAAGAGCATTCCCAGAGTTATCCCACAAGCTGACTGAACAGAGCTCCCTATCAGATTTAACACCTAGGCTTAGAAAAATTGGACAAGAGCTTCTTAATTATTAAGGCCACGGTCTCTACATTGCCTTGGTCCACAGGAAACCATGACTTGAGGCATTGCCCTGGAATGCCACAACGGACATGGCTCTAATTTGGACAATCTACTGCTATAAGAAACTGGTAATTAAATTTATTGTTCTAAATTTGAATTTTAAATTCATCAACCCTGTTGCTCTAAAGTTATTCTTAAGTATTTTTAAATAGATGTCCATTTTAAAATCTCAGTTTAGTAGAAAAGATTACTCTCTCAAGAACTATCAGTCTACAAGGATAGAACCTATTACAAATTTTCTATTTGTCACCCTGTCTAAAGGATTTCTTACATATTCAGTATTCAAAGAGAAATTAAACAGTAATATGGAAAATAATCATGTGGTTAACAAAATAACTGAAAAAAAAGCTAAGAAAAAAAGACTAGTTTCTTTAAGAATTTTTAAAAGCTGATTATCAGAATCAGCTGAAGGACTCTGAAGCAATTAAAATGATTAAAACTCAAAAGTTCTGAGTGGAAACCAGTGACCTAGCAGGCTGAGAGTAGCTGGAAAGAAAGGGATGATAGGGGAAACAAAATAGGCCATGAGTGGAGGGCCATTCATGCTGGAACACTGCAATATTATAGTACTCTACTTTTGTGTATGTTTTGAATTTTCCATTAAGTTTTTTTTTTTTTTGAAGGAATAGTCCAAAACGTCTCCTTTTTGATGATCTCACGTTTAGAAACTGATGAGTTATATTATGACATAGGATTTAATTAGTTTGCATTGGATCCTGTAAAAAGCCAAGAGAAACTGATTTTTAGTATGTTTAAAAGGAAGAGGATTTCACATGCTTGGACAAGGACGCTTGCGCTGGTTTGGTGGTGACTGTGCAAACAGCACCACCAAGCTGCTATCATGATTCACTCAGAGAGAAGAGGTAATCTATGATTCACAGAGAATCAACTTTTTTTCATGTAATTTCAATCCTATATTCCTTTGTGTACTTAAATCTTAAACACTATAAAAACTTAAGTGTTTTTAGAGCAAATTTGGGATGGATCACACATTCACAGATGATTTGTATTAACCAATTTGTATTAACTAAAAACAGTATAAGTAACACCACCTTTACAAGTGTTGCTTGTAAAGCAATTGTTCTAGCAATTTATACTAGAAATTCCCTTTAGTAACAAAAATTAACACAAAAATGAAATTTTTAAGAAGTCTAGTAAATTCCTCACACGAAAAGTCTGTTCCATCTGAATGAGCTGTACTTCCTTCAGTAGTACAAGCCACATTGACATTTGACAATAGGCAGAACCACATCTTATGCTATATGATTATGTAGAATTTCAGTCAAAAACATGCCCAAATCCTGACCTACTCCAGAGAAGATAATCACACGTATGTTTCCATTGCCATGAGTTTTCCCCATTTCTTTGTACCACACTAACCAGTAAACATTCAGCATTTAATGTGCACATTTCTTCCTTACCTCTCTTGCAAAACGTGAAAGCTCGCCCCTACTTTTCCTCCCCTCAAGAGGAATCAACTTCAAAGTTAATGAGGCTTGGAAAGTCCCTTTGGACGCTTCTGTTTCCAGTTTCAGTAACCCTCAGGACAGTTACAGTTGGGCTATGGTGAAACCTCCTCCTATTCCTATGCTATATTTTTAGGTTAGCACTTGAAACTAAATTCATTCTTTCACTTCATTTAATCTACATTACTTGAGCAACTAATTATGCTACAATTGGGTTATTAGTTTCCTATTACTGCCATAACAAACTATCACAAACTTAGTGACTTGAAAAAAAACAATTTTACTACCTTACAGTTGGAGGTTAGAAATCCAAAATCAGTCTTGGGGTGTTAAAGCCACGGCGGCAGCAGAGCTGATTCCTTCTGGAGACTCTGAGGAAACAGCGATTTCCTTGCTTTTGTCAGCATCTAGAGTCTGAGGACACTCTTTGCCTCATGGCTGAGTCCTGGCTTATACCTCCCTCCTGCTTCTTTCCCCACACCTACTACTACTAACTTTGCCCCTTCTGCCGCCTTCTTATAATAATCACATGGGCCCACCTGAATGATTCAGGGTAATTGCCCCATCATTAGATCCTTGATTAATCACATCTGCAAGATTTCTTTTTTGATGTAATATCATACTGATAGGTTCTAGAATCAAGGCATGGACATCTTTGGGAGGTTGGGGGTGCATAACGCAACTTAGCCCAAAAAGTAAAAGGAAGCACACTCAAAACTGATACTGGAGAATAACTTAGAAAAGTCCAATAAGCCTAGTATATAGTTAACACTTACCAGAAAGGAAGAATGCACACACTAACATGGTTGAATTTTTTAAACAATAATTAAGTTACGGATTGGTAGGTATTTTGATGACAACTGGAGAGAGACTGACTTGGTCTGAATTACTCAGAAAATTGCCTTAACTCCTCACTCACCTTTATTGTTCTAACCCTCACTTTCCAGACACAGAAAGGAAGAATCTGCATTCCTTATCTATAGAGATCACGTGCCCGGGGCACAGGAACATGAGCCTAAGGTTAGGTGCAGTCTGTGGGTGCTTGGAGATCAGCTGTAACCTTTTCACCTTGAGGTAAGAAAGCATATATTGATGTGAAAATATGTTCCTTGGTACAGAGTAAGGGACTCTTATTTTTATTTTTATGATCTTATTTGGGACAGTTTTCTAGTAAACTAGTCAGGGCAAATATATTCATCTAAAGGGGCCCACCAAAAACTGAGAGGTGATCACAGACTTTCCACATACTTCTGAAATTGCTTTGATATTTGTAAAGAGGAAGAGCACATATTCTGTTTGTTCTATAAATAGATTTGTCCATATCATAGGAATTAAGAAATAGTGACGCCTGGGACAATACACTTTCAATTATATTATGAAGCACTTTCACTACAGGCAGCTGAAAAATAGGCTTGCTCAACATCTTTAATTTGAAGAAAAAACGGAGATGACATCCTTACCTCTGTTCTATATATTAGAGGGTGTTTTTCTCTTGTTTCATTTTGTACAATCTACAACAGCTCTGCACTGACTACATAACCTCAGTGTATTATTTTTAAACCATTTAAGCCTCCAGAGGTGTTTAAATATAAAACCACCAATTAAAAGCATTTTATTTTCTCACAGAAGTATGCACAGATGGCCTATATTGAATGATGCCAAAATGTTTACAAAAAATATTTCTCCTTTGCTATTAAAGAAACTGCCTTACAGACTCATGTGGATGGTGAATAAAATTCACTTAGCAAGTAAACCTAGTAGGACCCCATGTGGCCTTCCAGCGACAGACACCCTCTCCCTGCCCCACCCCCCACGTTCTCCACCTGCCTCTTGTTTGTAGAAAAACTTTAGCCTCCTAGGCCTTTCCCTAGTTCCAAAGAATAAACTTAATCAGAGAAGTGAGAAAATACAGAAACAAAGAAAACAGTCAAGCAAGACAAAATAACAATAGTTTAGCCATTAAACAAAGTCAAGGGCCTTTAGTTCCTCCTCAAGAGCTATAGATAATATTCTGAGCCATGTTCTTCGAGCTGTTTAGCAGATACTGAAACCGCCTCCAGGTGGATGAAGTTAATTATATTCTGACTATAAGCACTTAGACCCCAGAGTGGTTGGAACCAGAAGGTAGATAATACTGACTCCTGATCACCTCACCGTTAACCAATTAGAAGAATGACCACAAGCTGATCACACACCCCACAACCCTCCCCCTCCCCCTGTTTTTCAAAAACCTTTCCCTGAAATCCCTCCGGGAGTTGGCGTTTTTTGAGCATCAGCTGGCCGGACTCCGTGTTTGGTACCTTACAATAAATGCTGCATTTTCTTTTATCACAAACCTGTGTCGGTAGATTGGCTTCACTATGCGCCTACAAGTAGATCCAAGTTTGATTCAGTAACACAAGTAGTGTTTAATTTTGTACCCCTTTTGTAAGAGGTGTTTTGACTTCCAGCTCAACATCTCTTGGGCCAAGAAGGTCACTAGGTTTAGAATAAAAATTTTTTCAATAGCTGTTTCAAGGTGACCCACTTAAATGAACGTACACTTGGTCTCTGAACCTAGATCTACTTACTCCATTATTTGCAGGGTAAATTTCCTATGCTGGGTGCTTCTCCATGGAGCTTCGGACGTCCTTTCAAAATCTCTTCAGAACATTTCTATACATGCTTAGGGAAAGCATATTTTTACTTCCTTCTCTACCCTTACTAGAGTGTGAGCTCTTTGAAGATAGGGACTATGTTCTACACCTTTAATTTTCTATCGTAGTATTTGACATTACAAAAAATTGTTGGCACAGTAAATATTTGTTGAATAAATAAATTAATAAATACAGCACACAATGAATGAGACCTTGCTGAGTTCTTTCATTTGGTAGTAAGACTCAAGAGGATTTTGTAAGTCTTATTTTTGAGGTGTTTATAGTTTACTTAGGAAAAAGAAGAAGGGACACTGGAGAAAAATCTCAAAACACTACATACAATTGAAAAGCAATCATAATATCTGCTCTAAACCTATGATTCTCCAGGCATACAGAAGGCTATATCAGAATCACTTGGTAAACATAAAAAATATATATATATATATATATATAAATTTAACTGTGCTTTCTCACTCTGGCTACAGTCCAGAATAACCTGTGAGAGCTTTATAAAGTTAAGTTGCCTGTGTTCCATTCCCAAATTTCAGGAGTGGACAAAATCAGGAGATTTTGCTGTGCATTTGGGATTGAGAACCATTGAGCCACTCAGAGCAGAGACCTAGGACAAGCAGAACTGTATCACCTGAAACTTCTCAGACACACACATAATCTCAGACTTTGTCAAAAACCTCCTGAAACAGAATGTGCATTTAAAAAAAATCCATTATGTGATCCACACATGCATTAAAGTTCAAGATGCACTGCTCTACATCATATCAACCTACACAGAAAGGGAAAAAAAGTCTGTTGAGGTAATTAGGAAATGCTCTTGAAGGAGACATTATAGCCTGTGGGCACCTGGGTTCTGGGGTCAAACTACCTGGATTCTAACACTGAAGGTCTGTTAACTTGATCGGGTTACTTATTATTATGTCTAAGCCTAAGTTTACTACACTCAAATGGAGGTAATGATAATACCAAATCCATACAGTTGCTTTGTGTCATATACTATTGTTTCGCACAGAGTAAGCCCTCAGTAAAGTTAATTACGGCCACTAGGAATGAGTAAACTAGGGCCTGAAAACAGGTGGAAGGCGTTCTTTTCAGGTCATTATCTATCTTGAAGCAAACTAAAATAGCAGTTTTCAACTAGGGTACACAAACTCCTAAACATAATAAATGCATGCCAGATGGAACAGGAGAACCACCAGTTTTAAGTGGAACATTTTTCACGTTCTCAATATCAACATGCATCCATTTATAATTTATCTAAAATTAAAATCTATCATGCCTGCAACAGTGTCTGAGCTTTGCCTCTCTTTTCCTTTCCCCACTTGCCTTTCACGAAGGTCCTCCTCCCCAATTTACAAACTCAAAACTTAACATTGCCCTGGGTGAAAAAAACAAAACAACAACAGCAGCCAAAAAAACATTTGTGGCACCAAAAGCACTTTTCATGCGTCATCTAGGTGATAAACTATTAATAGCAAGACTCAGTGCCCTCTTCTCCAGCTAGCCACCCAGCTACCTATTTTAGAAGAGTTCAGACTTGAACACACAGATGTCTGCACCTGTGATGAGTATTCAGTTTATTTAAATTAAAAAATGAAATCAGTCTTTTCTGACAGTAAATTTGATTTGGTGATTGGTTTGGCAATGAGGATTAACTTCACCATTTAATGAGAACATTTTTCCATAAATTGAATGAGCTATAGCTAAAGGTAAAAGGTTTTGACAAATATGTTTTAAGCACACACACACACACAAAATACACAGTAGTCTTAAAATGGAATTTTTTATGATTATTTAAAAATAGTAAATAAAATTCAGATGTCAGCTTAAAAATGTATGGGCATTACAGTTTGTCAAAGTTTCTGAAGTTTGCAGATTACTATTGGGTAGGCCAAAAAGCGCCTTCGGTTTGTAAGTAAAAATAAAAGACACATTGTTCATTTTCGCCAAGACCTTTATTGAACAACGTACTCAACCTTTTGTTCCACTACCTTCTGCCATTTTTCAGGCAACTTCATAATTTCGTCTTTCCAAAACTGTTTTATCTTTTTGAGCTAAGAACTGTTCCAGGTGCCTTTTACAGTCTTCCAAGGGATTGAAATTTTTTCCATTAAGAGAATTTTGTAAAGACCGAAATAAATTGAATTCCGAAGGTGCAACGTCTGGTGAATGTGGCAGATGAATCAGAACTTCCCAGCCAAGCTGTAACAGTTTTTGCCTGGTCATCAAAGAAACATGCGGTCTTGCGTTATCCTGATGGAAGATTATGCATTTTCTGTTGACTAATTCTGGACGCTTTTCGTCCAGTGCTGCTTTCAGTTGTTCTAACTGGGAGCAGTACTTGTTGGAATTAATCAGTTGGTTTTCCGGAAGGGGCTCATAATAGAGGACTCCTTTCCAATCCTACCTTATACACAACATCACCTTCTTTGGATGAAGACTGGCCTTTGGTGTGGTTGATGGTGGCACATTTCCCTTACCCCATGGTCCCTTCCATTCCACATTATTGTACAGTATCCACTTTTCATCTCTCAACACAATTTGTTTTAAAAACGGAACGTTTTCATTACGTTTAAGTAGAGAATCACATGCGGAAATACGGTCAAGAGGTTTTTTTTGCTTAAATTATGTGGAACCCAAACATCAAAGCGATGAACATAACCAAGCATGGTGCAAATGATTTTCAGTGCTTGATTTGGATATTTTGAGTATGTCTGTTATCTTCTGCGTGGTCTAACGTTGATTGTGCTCAAGTAATGTATTGATTTGATAGCTATCAACTTCAACTGGTCTACCCGACCGTGGAGTGAGAAATCTCCAGCAAAAAATCTCCAGCATGAAATTTTGCAAACCACTTTTGACATGTTTGATCAGTCACAGGCAGCACCTACTCCATACACTGCAAATAAAAAATTTTTTTTTTTTTGCATTTCAGTTGCACTTTTACCTTTCTTGAAATAATAAAGCATAATATGCCAAAAATGTTGCTTTTTTTCTTCCATCTTCAATATTAAAATGGCTACACAAAATTTCACCAATTTTGATGTCTTCTTTTACACTCACGCTGATATGACAGCTGTCACCTCACCTACAATCTAACAAAATTGTTTCGAGAAGTTAAAGACAACTAAGTGCTTCTAGAACCATCTTACAGAAAAAACCAAATGAACCTTTTGGCCAACCCAATATTTGAAGTGATGTTAGCTCAAGCCTTGATAGGTGGATTTATCTCCCAGCCTTGTACTATTTATGATGTTCTATAGGGCACTGGAAGCTCCAGAGAAGAAAACACCAAATAGATGTCCCAAATGCTTATCTGGGCTTAATAAAAGAAGAAAGTAAAACAGAATGTGGTGCATGCTCTTACCTCAAGTCTCTTATTGGTACTCCAATACATTTATAATATCAGATTCCAACAATAAAATAACATCTTAAGGAAAAGAGCTTAGATGCACGCAGAAAGTACAGAGTTCTATACTCACAGATCTATGCTTAAGTTTTTAGTGGTGAAAAAATTTAAAATCCACAAATACAATGATATCATAAATAGCAGGGAATCACAGACCTGGAAACTATAAAATGGAGGGACAAGTGGGATTTTTCATTTTTGTTTTTGGAGTCTTTTTGGTATTTTAAAGTCTTTGGTGCAGAAATATTAGGATATAATGGCATGGTTCAAGAGTGACAAGAAAGAGAGCGAATGCAATGAAAATTGCAATGGATACAGCTGAAAAAAATATCAATTAGCTTTTGATGATTCTCTTTGTTTAATAATTCTCCCAGAATGAATGTCATTCATTGTCATTTCCCTTTGCATTATTTAAAGATAGAAGTGTGAAAGAAGGGACTTTGGATTTATTTGATTGTGGTTATGATTCAACAAAAGCTGGTTTGAAGAGGTAGAAAGAAAATAAGACATTTGAAGGCCTATTGAAATGTGGAAGTAATTACTATTTCTTCTTACACAACAAGGTATTTTAAAATTGTATTTGTAGAATATCTTTCCAGGAAAAAATATGTTATGAGCTTTCTGCTTTCATCTAGGACACAGAACATGGGAAATAGTACTGCTTCTAAGTAAACAATGGAAAAAAGCCAAAAACAACAACAACAAAAAACTATTAAATTACTTTTATCAAGTTCGTCAGATCACGGATGTTATAGAGAACGAATTAGCCTGAATTCCAAAAAGAACAAGCATAGAAGGAAGGAATTGCTGCCATATATGAGAGTCAAAAGAAATAATCTAAAATAATCATTGCGTATCAAATATAAGATGGCATGTTGTTTCACTCCTGACTGGATTACTTCAATCCTTGATACTAACAGCCCGTCAGAATAATAGGTATGCCTATTTCCAGGTATAAATACTATTTACCTTAGTCTCTGTTTTTCCATGTATTCAGGTCTGGCATTAAATAAAAAATTAGAAAACATGCAAGAAAGGGAAAAAAAAATCTTTGTTACGACACAAGATAATCTATAGAACTAGACTCATAGGTGACCTAAATGTTGGGCGGAAACTTTAAAACAATTGTGAAATCTCTTAAAGACCTAGTAGAAAAAGTGGATTACATATTTCAATCGATGGGGAATTTTAGCAGAGAGATGAAAACTATAAGTAAAAGTCAAATGCTAAAAATAAAAACAAGATATATGAATTGAAGATTTCCTTCAACAGACACGAGTGTACTTGACCCAGCAGAGGAAAGTATCAAAGACACGTCAGTAGAAATTATCCAAACTGAAACACAGAGAGAAATAAAAGAATAGAGCTTGAGAGTTGTGGGACAGGGACTTCCCTGGCAGTCCAGTGGTTAAAACTCCAAGCTTCCACTGCAGGGGACATGGGTTTGATCCCTGGTCAGGGAACTAAGATCCCACATGCCAAGTGGCATGGTTGAAAAAAAAAAAAAAGAGAGAGAGTTGTGGAACAATACCAAATAATTCATCATGAGTGTCTTTCAGTTCACATAAAGAACCAGTAGAGAAATTGGATGAAAAATTTCCAAAACAATGAGAGCACATCATAGAACCAAGCAGCTCAGAAGACACTAAACAGGATAAATAACAAAACAAAATTAATCAAACAGAAAAACACATGTACACACCAAGATACATGTCAGTCACACTAATGTAAAAAAAAAAAAAAAAAATTGTACCATACTTCTCAGAAGCTATGCAAGCTAGAAAAACAAGAACACAGAGTAGTAACATATTTGAATTTTTGAAAGACAACAAAATTGCCAACCCATAATTATATCCTCAGTGAAAATGTATTTTGAAAATAAATATGCAATACTTCCTAGAAAAGCTAAAGCTTATTCACTGTCAGAATACCGTGCTATAAGAAATGTCAAAGGACATCCTTCAGGCAGAAGGAGTGATATGAGACATAAACGTGGATTACACAAAGAATGAAACATGTCAAAGTGGTAAAAATGAAGATAAATATAAAAGCCCTTTTCTTATTTTTAGTCAGCTTCTAAAGATAATGAATGATAATGTCAATCTTTTAGAAAGAAATTTTATGTATGTTGCTTTTCTAAATGAATACTTTTCAAAATATAATCTGTGTAGCCCTTATGGTTCCAGAGAACTAACTCAGTAGCCTCCTCCCTCAGAGGTAGGACAACAGGGCTCCAAGTTCACACATCGTATCTTCAAAACAACTAAGTTAACGCCACCATTTTTAAAATGTTAAAAAATGTCTATTGGGTAACTATTCTATCAGATGGTAAAATGCAAGATTAATGTAGATATAGTACCTTTTCTCATAAAGCTTACATTTTACTAAAGGAGACTGCAAACAGGTATCATAATTAGATAAATGAAATAGAGATGATGAGCAATGCTAGAAGGAAAGCTAGAAGGTGAGCAATGATAGAGCACAAAGAGTGAGGTGACTTACATGTAAAGTGATCAGAGAATATATAGAAAGAAATGACTGTGGGACACCCATGAGTCAGACACTTGGATATATGGATGGGTTTAGAGCTCAGAGAAATGGTTTCTACTAACACATAACATGTGGGAGTCAAAGTCAGAGATAAAATTTAAAGCCATGGGGGACTTCCCTGGTGGCGCGGTGGTTGGGAGTCCGCCTGCCAATGCAGGGGACACAGGTTCGAGCCCTGGTCCGGGAGGATCCCACATGCCACGGAGCAGCTGGGCCCGTGTGCCACAGCTGCTGAGCCTGCACTCTAGAGCCCGTGAGCCACAACTGCTGAGCCCGCGTGCCACAACTACTGAAGCCTGTGCGCCTGAAGCCCATGCTCCGCAACAAAAGAAGCCACCGCAATGAGAAGCCCCCGCACCGCGGCGAAGAGTGGCCCCTGCTCGCCGCAACTAGAGAAAGCCCGTGTGCAGCAACCAAGACCCAACACAGCCATAAATAAATAAATAAATAAATTTATTAAAAAAAAAAATTTAAAGCCATGGGAATGGATTATATTACCAAAAAATGAAGTGCAGATAAAAATAAGTTTTACAAATAGAGTGTGTGTCATGGAGGGGGGGGAGTAAAAGAGTTATGCTTAAAATATTTTCAAGACCTTAGCTCCCAACTATTCCTCTCTACCCCTCTTGCTAAAACAAAATTGTTCAAGCAACAGCTGCAGGCTATGACCCTGGGCTTGCTGCCTCTGTATCCTGTGCCTATAAATTTTTTAACTCCCTTGCTCCTAGAACACGGTATCAGAGCTGATTTACATGCAACATTTTAATAAAGACATGAGCTACTAGCTTTGATTGATTTTTCTCTTCCACGTGGGGCAGTAAAGAAAGAAAAACCATGGCAGCAGAAGTTATCTGCTGGTTTACAATGTATATAATTGTTTGTCTTTATAGTTAATGATGTATAATGGCGGTACTTTGTAACTTTCTTTCCATTATATCATATTTCAAATTACACTATTTTTATAAAGCTGTTTATAGATGAGCACTTTGTTTTGATATTATTATACATGTCTTCCAGATCTTTCCCCCATTACTGGGAAGAGTATCATTTTGAGATTGTCAGAGGCATCAATGTCAACATAACTCTGGCTTTTAGAAATAATTTGGTCTTTGAAGTGCTCAAGAAAGCTTCCTATACATTAAAATAAACGTGCATACAAACAGTAATACCTTCAATACTATCATCACTATCACCTGTTTATAAATTATAAAATTCCAAGTTGTGGCTAACTTTAGAAAATAGTGAAAAGTCATATGAGGTAAAAATTGACTGTAAAAAGGTAAAACTGCCATTTCTTGCATTTGATATGATTATCTCCATAAAGAACTGAAAGACTCCCCAAATTGTTAAAATCATTAACACGGGGCTTCCCTGGTGGCGCAGTGGTTGAGAATCTGCCTGCCAATGCAGGGGACACGGGTTTGAGCCCTGGTCTGGGAAGATCCCACATGCCGTGGAGCAGCTGGGCCCGTGAGCCACAGTTACTGAGCCTGCGCGTCTGGAGCCTGTGCTCCGCAACAAGAGAGGCCGCAATAGTGAGAGGCCCGCGCGCCGCGATGAAGAGTGGCCCCGGCTTGCCACAACAAGAGAAAGCCCTCGCACAGAAACGAAGACCCAACACAGCCAAAAATAAATTAATTAATTAATTAAAAAAAAAAAATCATTAACACGGAACAAGATACATTTTTACAATTTAATTGCTTTGCTTTCTATCATCCCTAACTGAGCAAACTATAGAACAGAGAATATGCTGTGCTGGATTTAAATATGCCCATAAGGAATTCCCTGGCGGTCCAGTGGTTAGGGCTCTGCGCTTTCATTGCCTAGGGCATGAGTTCAATCCCTGGTAGGGGAACTAAGATCCCACAAGCCACGCGGCCTGGCCAAAAAAATTAAAATAAAATAAATAATATAAATAAATAAATAAGCCCACAAATTCTATGACATTCCTCCCTTCGGAAGGTGATTTCCTTCCCTTTGAATGTGAGTCAGAATTAGTAACTCACTTATAATGAATAGACTATGATGCAAAAGATGTTATTTGATTCTGAGGCCAAGTTATAAAAGATAATTACTTCCACTGAGTTCTCTCTTGTATTACCCACTTTGGAGGAAGCCAGGTGCCATGTTCTGAGGACACCAAACATCCTACAAAGAGGTCCATGTGGGGGGGAAATTATCCTCCTGCCAACAGTCATCACCAACTTGCCAGCCATGAGCGTCAGCTACCTTGGATGTGCATCCTCCAGCCCCAGTCAAGACTTAAGATACTGCAGGCCTGGTTGACATCTTGAGTACTCCTTCATGAGACTCCAAGCCAACACCACCCTGCTAGACCACTCCTAAATTCTTGACATGCAGAAACAATGGAGAAAATGAATATTGCTTTGCAGCAATAGATAATGAAAATATCTATGATTTACAATGGAACAATTAATGTATAAATTATATGGAAATTAACATAATGAAAAATGTTCAAGTCTGTTACAAAGAAAAATTAAAACAAAATGGAGAAAGTGTCCAAATATTACCATGCTACAAAGCTTTTAGAGAGTGATTATATTAAATCTTTAAAGAAAAGATCATCTCAAAGCTTTTAAAAACTTTCTCTGGATACAATGAGAGAAAGCTTCCAAGTTTTTTTTTGTTTTTTTCTTTTTCTGAATCCAGCCACTATTAAAAGAAAGTAATCTATGCCAAAAGGGATTTATTCCTAGAAAGCAAGGATAATTCAATAGTAGGGGATTTATTATTATAATTTATCATATTAAAAGGTTTAAGAATAAATATCTTCATGGACACTAATGGGGCATTTGACAAAATTTTACATCCTTTATTCTGCATTAACATTCCTAAGAAAATAAGAATATAGATGTAAATTTCTGAATATAAGTATACATCTTACTCCCAAAGTCAACAGCATGCTTACTGAGAAACACTAGAAGTATTCCCACTATGAAAAGATATGACAAGACTGCTCAAAAAAATTATTATTTCACATATTTTACAGGTATTAACCATTGCAAATAGACGAGGAAGAAATTAAAGGTATAAATTGTAATGCAAGTGGTAAAATTATCACTATTTACATATCATATAACTGTTTTGTTGGCAAACACAGGGACTGAAGGAAAAAGTACTATCAACAATGAAAGAATTCAGTAAGGTGACTGAGAATAAAATTGATATTCAGAAATCAATAGCTTTCTCATATTAAAAACAACAACTCATTATAACATGAGTAGGCAAATTGTGGACTGTGGGACAAATCTGTCTTACTGCCCTCTTTTAATTAAAAAAGTTGTATTGGAACACAATCACACCATTCATTTAAGACTTGTCTATGGATGCTTTTTCACTACAAGGACATCAGAAGTTGTCTGGCCAGCAAAGCCTTAAATTATTTACTAAGTGACCCTTTACAGAAAAGAATATTGCTAAACCCTGTGTAAGAAGAGATAGTAGAAGAAAGATCCCATTTACAATAAGAACAGAAGTGATAATACCTAGAAATAAACTTAAGAAGATGTGAAAAGTTTGTTAAAGACACAAACCTTTGAAGACTTAAACAAATGGAAAAGTATACCATATTATTGGATCAAAAAAACTCAATATGACAAAATGTGATCCTCTTAAAATTAATCTGTAGATGGAACATAAACCCAATAATAATATCAATAAGTCTTTTAAAAATTTATGGCATTCAAGAACTAAAATGTATATCCTCTGGAAAAATACAGAAAAATCTAACAGCAGTAGCTGCCAGTAGGGAGGAGAGAAAAGAATAATTGTTAATAGATATACTGTTTGTCCTTTTGAATTTTGTCTTAATACTACCCGTTGAGAAATAATAAAATATAAAAATTTAATCAAAAATCTAACTGAAGCAATATGTAAAGTTCAAGGATGGAATCATAACATATAAGTAGAACAATTAACCCAAATCAGTCTGCCAATTCAAAACAATCTTTAGGGGCTTCCCTGGTGGCGCAGTGGTTGAGAATCTGCCTGCCAATGCAGGAGACACGGGTTCGAGCCCTGGTCTGGGAAGATCCCACATGCCGCGGAGCAGCTGGGCCCGTGAGCCACAATTACTGAGCCTGCGCATCTGGAGCCTGTGCTCCGCAACAAGAGGAGAAAGCCCTCGCACAGAAACGAAGACCCAACACAGCCATAAATAAATAAACAAATATTTTTTAAAAAATTAAAAAAATAAAAAAAAACAATCTTCATTAGAATTTTACCCGAACTTTTTTAAGAACTCAACAAACTCTATAAAACATAAACATGGAATAATTTATAGTCTATGGATAACTAAATAAACTCTAAGACAGGGAATTTACCCAAACAAATTTTAGTACACACTGCAAAAACATAGTATTTAAAAGAGTATAGATTTATGGGTGGAAAAAAAAAAACCTCAGATAACTCTGAAATAAATCCTCACAAATAGGGAAATTAGGTACATATAAAAGGTTGGGCAAAGGAATGGGTAAAAATGGGCTGCCTGATAAGTAGTGTTGGCAAAATTTGTTATGATATTGAGAAAAGTAAAAATGGATCCTGAGCATAGTGTACTCTAGTTGTATTAATCATCTAAATGTGAAAAGAGAACTTATACACTGAATAGAAGGACAGAGAGGAAAATAAATTATAAATCACAATTGGAAAAAGGCTTATTAAATGAGAACAAAAAAGGTTAAGTTGTGAGGTAAAAAAAAAAAAAAAAATTAGTATTTCAAAATTAAATATTCTGTTCAGCAAAAACTAACAGATAGATAAAAATTTAGCTATTCTGAATAATAAAAATTAACTGACAGATTATAGAACCAAGTTAGTTTAAAAGATGAAATAAACAAGTGACTGATTATAGTTTACATTCCCAAGGAGGGTGATATTGCCTTGCTAACAAGGTAGCAACAATTGTTATTTTCGGAGTGACAAATTTCTTACCTTTTAATATGTAGACCATAGATATACTTTTAGTACATAAACATACACAAAATATCTGTAGTATTAAATTTCAAGGGTGAAGACTCTTAAGAAAAATAGTCTACAAAAGCTCTCTAGGGAGGTAATAATGAAAAAAAAGAAAAAATACATACTGCTTATAGACTACACAAAGAATTTTCTTAAATCAACAAGGGAAAACGCATCAGGAAAATCAATAGATAGCTAGTCAAAGGATATTAATAGGCAATTCATAGAAAGGGAGTCTGAATGTTCAAAGTGACAATCAAAAATGCTAATTAAAACCACTTTATACCCATCAAAGTGGCCAGTTAAAGACATAATAACAAATTTTAGCTGAGATATAGAGAAAGGGAACTTGTTGTACTTCTGGTGAGAGTATATGTCTGTATAGCCATTCTGGAGAGCAATCTTCAACTATTTACTAAAACTGAATATGTTTACGGCCAGCAATCCCAAACCTAAAGAGGTTTTCAAAAAAGTTGCCAACTGGACCTACATCATGTTTTTATCCATGGAAGTGAGAATTGTTAGCAAACTAGATGCCTATTACCAGAGAAATGCATAAGAAAAATTCAGTGAATATATGCTATGGAAATCTACATAGCAGTTAGAAACAAGTTAATGGATATCAATAAAATAAGACACATAAAATTCAAACATATATTTAATTTTCAAACTGTAAGAAGCTAAATGAAATTTATGGTCGACAACATTTAAGTACATTAAAAGCACATAACCACAGAAAACAATACTACATTATTTATATGGTTACATGCGTATTAAAATTTGTGCCAGTGGGAAAAGGGAAATAGTTTATCTGAGATAAAGGGGTTTAAAAGGAGAGGAGTCTTTATGATCGCTACCAATACTCTATTCTCATTATTTCTATAATGACTATCCCCTTCTAATATAATATTTAATTAATTTATTTTATTATTTAATATATCTATTTCCTGTGAGAACATAAAAGTCCATAAATACATAGTGCTTTGTTTTGTCTAAGGTGTCTCAAACACTAATATATTTTAAAATACAATGTTGACACGTAGTAGATGCTAAAAATTATTTGTTGAATTATCAATGAATTAATGATGATAATTTGCCCATAATTTGCTTTATCAAATCACTTCTTCTGAGCATGCTCAGTTGAAACAACATGTGTCCCCTTGGTGAACAGCTTCCTCAGATGAACATATTGTGAAGCACGGCTCCTATGTTTCCTGTAATCCAGAAAGTGTTGCCAAAGTGCAGAGCTCTGCCAAGAAAGCTCTGGCTTCCTCAGCTTGACAAGGCTTTCCGCGGCACCCAGCCAGGGGCCTTTATATGTATTTTTGGCCATAATCACTCCATAGAATGACATGGTCCAAACAACCTCCACATTATCACCTTGCAACACATTGTCCTTAAATAAAATAGCATATTGTGATATGCTATCCATGGTGCTAGGTATGGATGCTATACACATCACTGGTCAGTAAATGAGCAAAAATCACTTTCATGTTCATATATAGATAAATATGAAGAAAGACATGAGCTCATTGTAACTTCCACCATTATAATCATAGAAAAGTGACTTTTTAGGTAAGCCTTTCTTTTCCCTAAGATAAAAATCAGGACTCCCATTTGTAGTAGGTATTTTGGGGGGTTATACAAGAATCTAGAAGCCAGATGTAGGCTTTTCTACAATAAGTTTTTCATTTTGTGACTGATGCTACCCGTTCGGATCTCAGAGGAAAGATTCTAGAAATGAAAAAGTCTTCATATGTCAAGGAGGACACATTTTCCCTTCTTGATTATAGCTTTCTCTTTACAGTGTTTTTCTGTTTTAGATTCAGCGTCCTCACAAATCAAACTTGATGGTGGTTCATGTGCTAAATAAACATTGTTCTGACAAAGATGACATCTGCGTGGCTTTGGGGGCTAAGTAAACTTCTATAAGTAGAAAAGCAAGTTGATATAGTGGACATCAGTCATTCATGGCTGCCTGAAATCTGCTGAATGTTACACACTTTGACAGGTCTTTGTAAATCAAACACTTTTAATGTATCATACAAAAAACTTTATTTCTGAACCTCACTTGTTGGTAGGATACAGATAATTGATTTCAATGCCAGTCAAATGCACCCATGCTAGACTTTGATTCAGAATGGGTTACAGGGAAAGAAAGCACCCATTTGAAGGTGCTGTTAGAAGCAGAGGTAACCTGGTTCTGAGTAAAGTAGTAGTGGCAACAGCAGTACTCTTGCGAAGGGGCCTGGCATGGTTCCACAGCATTTTCACCAGAGTTCTTGGAATCTCAGTGAACAGTCAATTTGGATGCCCTTCCAAAGAATCTCTAAGCTGTAGAATAAATACTCTATAATAAAAGTGTCTTCAAAAAGAAGGGAAAATAGAACAAAAACACTGGGTAGTAAAGCTATACAGAGTTAAACCCCTCAAAATGACAATTGCTTTTTAAACTTTTTTATGGCTACCAATAATAATATATAAGTAAAGCACATAGTACCTGCTACATAGTAAGCCCTGTATTAGTGGTGGCTATTTAAATGTATTTCACACTGAGATCCAAAATATACATACCCATATATATTCAAATTGAAAACAAAAATATCATCAAATAATAGCCATATTTACTATATTTTCATTCGATTCTGTTTAAGTAAAAAAAAAAAAAAAGACTATTAATAGCACTACTGAAAAATAGGATATTTGAGTAACTAACCTTTAGAGGCTAATGACACAAATAGAAGTTAACTCATGCATTCATTCATTCATTCATTCATTAAAGCATCCTTTTCCCACCAATTATTCTCTGGTGTCCTCTCAGACAGAACTAAGGTTTGATTAAATAAGCCTATTGTTTTGTTTCTATGGAGTCAACCGCTAATAGAAGGATAGATATCCAACTAAAACAAAGAGTTGAGAACCATGGAGCAGTGATCAAAACGGAGATATTTTTACTTTTTTATTCATATTATTTTTTTCTTATTACAAAAGAAATTCATGATCACTACAGAAATTTTTCAAAGTGCAGATTTAAAAAAGGAGATAATGGGAATCACTCATTAAGCCACAAACTAGAGATAATTACACGTAGCAGCCTGTGTCCAATCAAGAAAAAGAAAGCACCCAGTGATTTAATCAGGGAAGTTTAATATAAAAACTGTGAAATTCTGATAAATGAGCAATTATAGGATATAAGAATACTTTTATATTCCAGATACCCTTCATATGGGGAACTTTCCCAAGGAAGGACAAACTTGGAAGAAGACTCCCCTTCCCAAGACTGGAATTCAGACCTTGTTAGAGAAGGTGTAGTTGCAACCCAATGGATGAGAGAGTTCACTGTTGTGCCCTGGTCAGGGATTGTCTATATTCATGGGACAAGTAGAAAGAAATCCTCCAAAGTGCAAGTGAGTCACAGTTGGTAGCTAAGTGTGTGAGTATGCACAGGGAATAGAGGCACCAGGGGAAACCCTCATGGGCACAGGTGGAGTCAGGCAAGCTATAGCTTATGGCTGGGCACATGGGCATTCAAAGGGAATGGGGGAACATATGTGGCAGGAGAACTAGAGCATGCAGTATCTCTGTTGGGAGGGCCATGGTGTTGGGAAGACCTTGGAGACAAACCTGGGGTGGGGGTGTGAATGAGTGAGCAGAGAGAACGAGGGTCCTGGTAGGGCCAGAGACCTGCAGTGGTCAGTGTCCATGTCAAGAGGGACAGTCCTGCACGCCTGGCCAGTCAGAGCATCACTGAATGTCCTCACACCCACACTGTTGACCCACCATGCAGTGGCCAGAAACCACAGGAGATTGTCTTTCTCCTGCAATGTTCCCCAGTGCCCCCTACTGAGAAACCTTAACATTGTGCTCACTGTAAAGAAGGGATAATTCAAGAAATTTCATTATTGCAGAGCATATATTGAGGGGTTAATATGGAGCTGAGAGGCAATACTTAATAAGTAGCAATACATACTAGAGTTAAGATTTTTGTATATACTTTTCCATTCTTTGATCAATAGCCATTCGTACTCTACTATACATGCTATTTGAAACTCTTCCATTAACAACATACTGTGGTCATTTCCCATAATTTTCTTTGGGAAAGCTACTGTAACAAAAAGTATCCAAATATCTAAATAAACTGTGCCAATGATAGAGATACCAGTGGAAATGATAAGCGGGCATTTAAAGGCTTATTCGCTATCCAAATAAATGATTTATAATGAGGGGAACTTTAAATATTTATTGTAAGTAATTTGGGGAGGAATAGGAGGTTCTATAGGCACATGATCTTCAGTTATTTTACTGAACAATTTTTTTTAATTGTGATGCATCAGAATGCTCACCAAAAAAGGGTATCTACATTAATAATAAATGAATAAATTATGTTCAAAATCCCCCCAAAATGAGAAAATTTTAATTGAGAGACATGAATAAATACAAAGATATACCATGCTTACATACTAATAACAGAAATACCCAATATTGTAAAAATGCCAATTTTCCCCATATTATTTTATGGATTCATTGCCATCTAAAAAAGTACTTAGGGACTTCCCTGGTGGTGCAGTGGTTAAGAATCTGCCTGCCAATGCAGGGAACATGGGTTCGAGCCCTGGTCTGGGAAGATCCCACATGCCATGGAGCAACTAAGTCCGTGTGCCACAACTACTGAGCCCGCATGCCACAACTACTGAAGCCCACGCACCTACAGCCTGTGCTCTGCAACAAAAAGAAGCCACCACAATGAGAAGCCCACGCACCACAACGAAGAGTAGCCCCCGCTCGCCGCAACTAGAGAAAGCCCACGTGCAGCAATGAAGACCCAACGCAGCCAAAAAGTAAATAAATAAATAAATAAATAAATTTTAAAAAAATAATAAATAAATAAATAAATACTTATTTTTTGGTCAAATTTGACAAACAACTTTTTTAAATGTATAAAATGGTAAAAACTATCAACAAATTTCTCAAATCCAGATAGAAGGAACTGAACAGATTAGTTATAAAGACAACTGAGGAAAATCCTCATAAGGTTTTGAAAATGTGACCCAAAGTAAAATGTACCCAGGGATTCCTGCAGAGACTTTCAGAACTCATTTTGAAGACAGACTTATTAAGCTTATGCCCATTTTCTTTCTATAGCATATTTCTTACGGATTTACAATGTAAATTGTCAAGAACTGACAAAACAAACAGTAGTATTTGTAGTCACAAGGTAAATTTCAACTAATAAGGAATGATTTCAAATCTGATCAGAAATCCAAAAGATTCCTAAAAGAGATCCTATTTTCTGGGATGCAAAATAAACTTCACATTTGAAGCTCAAAGAAAATAAATCTGTGCTGACATCCACAGTGAGACTAACCCACCAGCTTTTGGGAAAGACCCCTGAGGAAGGGGTTCAAAGTATCTCCATAGAGCACATTATTTCTGAGTCAAGTCTTTCAAACCATGGCAATGAGGAAGTCTTGAATGGATCTCAGTAGAATTACCCATAATAATTTTAAGTGTAGAGCGCAGTATTGTTAACCATAGGCACATGGTGGTACAGCAGATCTCTAGAACTTTTTCATCTTGCATGACTGAAAGTCTGTACCCACTGCACAGCAAGTCTAGGGAGTATTTTAAAAAGTAAATGTGTTAACCCATGTGAATGTTTCCTTCCTTAATGTAAAATTTGTCTTATTATAAAAGCAATAGATAATATAAACACAAATTAGGAAGACAATAAAAGGCTGTCATAGCTCCACCAGTAGGAGATAACTCCTTTCATTTAGAGATTATACTTTGAGCCTTTGTATTTATGCATGCATAAAGTTTGGTAATGGCAATAAAATTACATTATAATGCTGGTTTTTATTCTCATACCATATCATGGACAAGTATTGACAACAACAGTACTGTTCTGCAATATCAGTTTAATGGACATATAGTATGTCATTATACCAACGACCTATAATTTATTCAAATTCCTATTGATAGATGTTTAGTCTATATCCATTTATCACTAGGTCTTCTGCCAAAATTAAGAAGTTCAATTTGCAGATCCTACATTTTCATTCATATTTCTTTCACATTTCTACATATGGAAAATGTAAGTAAAAAATTAAAGGAAAGAGTACTCTGAATGGAATTATAGGCTGAGGTCTTATTTACTTCTATAACGGAAGCAATTGTGCTTCAGTGACAGGCAATATTATTTGAAACTTTATTACCAGAGATAGATATGACATATATAAAAAACACAGCAGAGCACAACCTTAGGGTTCACTGGAAACAGCATGACCTCTGGAGTCAGATCAGAGACTGAGTCAAGTCCTACAAAATGGGTGGTTTTGGATTAGTTACTTAACCTCACAGACTTTCAGTTTCTCCACCTGTAAAAATGGGTAAATAGTTGATAGGTTGTAGCAATATGTGGGATAATAACCATCTGGATTAAGTGAGATAATATATGAAAGCCAGTCCAAAACTTAGTGCATAGTAAGCTATTAATATGTTACAATTTCATTTCTAGGATAAAAAAAAAAAAACTACACATGATTCAGGTAATGGGAACAATATATATATATAAAACTAAAAAACAGCAAACTAGCAAGAATGATTAACAAAGTTAGTCCCTGTTTTTTTTTTTTTTTTTTTTTTGAAAAGCAGAGTATCCCTTTTATTATAATTTCTTTTTACATAACCTTTTCAACCTAGATTCAGGTAACTACCTGTCTCTCACATCAAAGGAGAAGGGTCCTGCATATTACAACAGGCAAAAAAGGCTTCTAGGAAATAAAATACTTTAAACTGATTCATGACAATTTTTCAATTTTCTTGAGTACACTGGAAAGTGGGAAAAAGACAGGAGGGGAAAATGGTGCTTCGAACAGCCAGACTGTAATAACCTTAGTTAGGTTAATTTTTTTCTCCAAACAGGATCTAAGGAAGTTCAAGTGCTCTATGTGAATGCTTTTCCATACCTCAAGGTATCTATTCTTTACTCCCAGTAATCTTGGCCAGTGTTTATCTAAATTCTCTGAAGCATATTAAGTCTCAATTTTGCAAAATAACCCTGGGCAACCACAAACAAGGGGAAAGATGTATTTCTATATCTTGTAGAAATAATATTTGTATCAAGTACATTTTCAGAATTTAGAATTGCTAATTCAAGATGGAGAATATGCTGTGGGAAGACATATTAAAAAGGTAGCAGTCCCTGTTTTATAATCACACCATCCCTAAAGTTCTCAGTCATTAATTTTGTTTTGGTTCTTCATTTATTAGAAAAACAAAAAGCCCAATTCTTTAATCTTGTTTGAACTTAGATTTTGCAAAGGCACACATGTCCTTTTGTGGACCGTAAAGTTTAATGAGAATTAGATTCATAGCTGAAATTTTTCTTGGGACATTTATTTTCTGTTTTCTCTTTTGCAACAAATAAACTTAGCATAACAAGTTAATCTGAATTAGTAATTGTGTCTATGTCTATTCAGGTCATTGTTTTGAATTTTTTTTTAAAGAGGATCATTTAACTGAAGGGTTTCCCATCATTAAATATCATAGGATTTCTTTTACAACAGAAGCTGAGCTAGCCAAGCTACTTTTGTCATTTATTGGCTTGGATGCCCTAGAGGGAGAAGAATTGGAACAAAGAACTTAATACACAGGATGTGAGAAGACTTGAGTAAAACCGTTACAGGAATCAAACTCAAACTAGATAAAATCTAGACAAGAAATAAAAGGAATTGGCATTTTTTGTTTACTTTAAAGATCAATGTTTGAACAATGGTATGTGTGTAAATAAGTTAAAAATACCTTTGAACATACATTTTTAAATTCTTTTAAATAATATTTGCAACAAAGCCATCTCACAAAGTCAATTATAATAATTTTCAACATGAAACTGTATATTTGTAAAGTGATTAATACAATTATATATTTATTGTCTTCATTTTGATATTGTGATAACTCAGAGTCAATAGAACTGTAGCTTTATGCTTGGAATACTGTTTAGCCCGGGGCTGAGATGAGTGCCTTGTGTAAACTGCCCACAAACCCATCCTTGTAGAATTGCTTTTCTTAAAGTTTCCCTTAGCAAGATAGCATCTGTTTACATTGAGTACCATTAAAAATACCTCCATTAAACGTATTACAATATTATTCTAGATGGTATGCACCACATTAGCTGTTGTCCACTTCATGAGGGCCCTCAGGAGAAATGCATTGTCTCTGCATCAAAACAGCTTTGCAAATACAAAAGGTAAAATCTTCTAGGTAGGATGAATAATAAAATGTCTTCATGAACATGGACTTGAAAAAGATTTCTTAAACAGAACACAAAGAGCACTAACCAAAACAGAAAAGATTGATAAACCAAATATTAAAATCAAGAAATTATCTTCATCAAAATACAAGTTTAAAACCCTGCAAGGGTAAGCCATAGAGACAGAAAAGATGTGTACAATGTATATAACAAACAAGGGTCACATACTCAGAGTATATAAAGAATTTCCACAAATGATTACCAAAAGTCAGACAACCCAAAAGACAAATGTGCAAGGGATTTCAACAGCACTTAATAAAAAAAGGAATTCCAGGGCTTCCCTGGTGGCGCAGTGGTTGAGAATCTGCCAGCCAATGCAGGGGACACGGGTTTGAGCCCTGGTCTGGGAAGATCCCACATGCCGCAGAGCAGCTGGGCCCGTAAGCCACAGTTACTGAGCCTGCGCGTCTGGAGCCTGTGCTCCGCAACAAGAGAGGCCGCGGTGGTGAGAGGCCCGCGCGCCGCGATGAAGAGTGGCCCCCACTTGCCGCAACTAGAGAAAGCCCTCACACAGAAACGCGGACCCAACACAGCCATAAATAAATAAATAAAATAAATTAAAAAAAAAAAAAAAAGGCATTCCAGATGGCCACTGACATAAACAAAATGTGGTGCATCCATACAATGAAATAATGATTGGCAATAAAGACAAATGATGTACTGATACATGCTACAGCATAATGAACCTCAAAAACATGCTAAATGGAAGAGCCGATCACAAAAGTCAACACATGGTATGATCTCATTAATATGAAAAGTTCAGTATAGGCAAATCTATAGAGTCAGAAAATAGAATGAAGATTTCCTAGGGGTAGGAGTGTGGGAAGAAGGATAGGTATGACTGATGATGGGTAAAGGTTTTATTTTGGGGGTGATGAAATATTTGAAATTAAATAGTGATAATGGTTGCATGACTTGTGAATATATCCTGACTTGTGAATATATCCTGACTTGTGAATACATGGTTGCATGACTTGGGAATATACTGAAAACCATTGAGTTGTATGTTTTAAATGGGTGAACTTTATGTGATATAAATTATATCTCAATAAAGCTATTAAAAATTAGATGGAATAAAAATTTTAAAGTTATAATAAAAAAAATTAGATGGAATGGAAAAATAATGTGGTCCAGCAATATCAGTCATCATAAACTAAAACCATAATTAGATACAATTAGATACCAGTGTGAACTTTTATACACAGATGGTGATTAAGAAAATCTGGCAGTATCAACTAAAGTTGAACAGACATATACCTTCTAACCAAACCTTTCCACCCCTTGTATATAATCGCTGATAAGAGTTGGCAGTGGTAGGAAGTAACTAGAATTTAAAAGTAGGTCAGTGCTTGTTTGTTACTTTGCTTGTTTTTTAGAGAAATACTTTAATTATTCACTAATTCAAAATGTAGGTCAACTGTGATTCTAGGTTGCCACACTTCATACTCGTGGAAAAACTTTACTTTTCACAGCTTGATTATATTCTCTTGCAAAGAAAACTAAATATAAGTAGGTGTAAAATATGGAAAACATTTCCCACAGAATTTAGTTTTCCTTTTATATTCAGCCTATACAAAGGTCATTGTACAACCCTTGTATGATTGTACCTGCTATGTCCTGGGGCAGCTGAGGCATATGCCTAACACTGGCATTTCAAAAGCACCCAACCACTAGCTTTTAAAGGTAAATGGGATACTGACACTTTATATTATTTGATACTTATGACACTAGGCTTTATTCTTGTTTCATGATGACAATGCAGATTGAAAGCCAACAGATAACAGAAAGAAGTTACAGGTCTGACTTGTGCTCACTTCTTTTGGACTACTGCCTAGTTAAGTCCCAGCTCCCTCACTTCCTGACAGGGAGTCTGGCCAAGCATCCAAATGTTGTCACAATTTTTGTTCGTTTCTTTGCATCTTCATCCTTTTTCAGATAACTCTAAAATGGTTATCAGGATGTTGAGAATTTTAAATTATGCCCCATCTCCTCCTTTTCTATTTCTTACAAAGGAAATAGTGGAAGCATCTGGGGTAGAAACACATAAGCAGATGGGTGTGTGCCCTTCATGACTCAAAAGTAGGTTCTCCCTCTCACGTTAATCTATTTGGTATGACACTTTAAAACTTTCTGGAAAGCTATTTGATAATATTTATCAACAAAATTAAAATAACCATAGTCTTTGACCTAGTTATTATCCTTAAGGAGATTCTATCCTCATCTAAGGATCTGAAATGCACACAAATAAACAAAAAGACATTCATCATAAGTATTATTTATAAAAATACAAAATTGTACTAAAATCTGAAAAAAAATTGGTAAAAGCAAAATTAAACAACAACCAAAGGAGGCCAATTAAATTAAATTTCCAAAATTTCTTATCATATAAAGAAAAAATACAGGGCATGAAATTATAAATACACCATTAACATCTCTCTCTCTCCACACACATATATATATGTGTGTGTGTGTATATATACATATACACATATATGTATATGTATACATGTAAATATATACATATACAATCAGCACACAGAACGCTGACTACTATCTCAGTAAACAAAGGATGTTGAGGCCATTAAGCCCTCAGCCACTGCAGCCACCCCTGACAGTGCGCCCTGAGGGGATTCAGGATGGAAAGGAAAAGGATACTGGCCCTAGATAGTCAAGGTGCTAATCAAAGGAATATTTCATTCAGCCCAGATTCCTGCATCTTCGCAAACATAGAAAAGTGATAAATTCATTAACTTGACTTGCATGTTTTTTCTTTAATTAAGAGAAATTTTTGATGCTCAACTGCCTAGTTTGTTTTTGCAAAACTCCTATATATCCTGGCTCTTTTTTTTTTTTTTTTTTTTTTTTATTTATTTATTCGCTGCGTTGGGTCCTTGTTGCTGCACACAGGCTTTCTCTAGTTGCGGCAGGCCGGGGCTACTCTTCCTTGCGGTGCGCAGGCTTCTCATTAAGGTGGCTTCTCTTGTTGCAGAGCACGGGCTCTAGGCGCGCGGGCTTCAGTAGTTGTGGCTCGCGGGACCCAGAGCGCAGGCTCAGTAGTTGTGGCGCACGGGCTTAGTTGCTCTGAGGCATGTGGGATCTTCCCGGACCAGGACTCGAACCCGTGTCCCCTGCATTGGCAGGCGAATTCTTAACCACTGCGCCACCAGGGAAGTCCCCTGGCTCTTTCTTTACCTCTTCAGAACAGTCCTTCAGAGCTTATCTGAGGGCTTAATTCTTCAGTATGTCCAATGAATAAAACATAATTCTCAACTTTTAGGTTGTGCATTTTTTTAGTAATAACGACATTGTATTAAAAACAAGGTAAGAAAGTAATAAAAAATATTGTATATAACAACTGACTGGTTCTTTTAATTCTAGATTTCAAAATGTCTAAGTTAAATACTTGAAAAATGTAAGTAAGAAAAAAAAACGGGGAAAATAATAATGGAAATGTGATCATTTTGGTCTCTTATTTAATGATCTGCATTGGTTCTTTATTAGCTATAGAATAAAAATTTAATACTTAGCATTAGATACAAGGTCCTTAATGTTGCTGTAATCTCACTATTAGGAGTTTTTCACCAATTTAGTTCATGCTATAGCTAATCTGAATGTTAAGCTATATGCTGATCTTTATTCTTTAAAATTCACTTTTCCTTTCTAGCTCCCCAAACTCTTACTTATTCTTTATGTTCCAGTCCGCATAATTTTCCAAAGTTAGAATGAGCTATATTTGAATTATGTTTTTTGTTTTATTGAATCCAATGTCATAGCACATCTCCAGTTTTGTGCCATACATGAATATGATTAGAATATGTCAGGGAGCTGAACCATATGATCTCAGGAACTGCTTCTGGTAATATGGTTCTATTCCAGTAGTGTTCATCTCTTCCATGTTTAAATAGTTTTTCAAGAGAAATATGACACAGTCAAAGATTTTCTAAGTAAGCCATTTACACTGCCATGCATATGAGGAGAGTTTTGGCTAAAATATTAAATACAATTATGGATATTTTTGGTATATATGTTTTATATTTAAGATCATAGACTTTTGTACAGAGCCAAAACTGGTTAGAAATAAATTTTGTGCACAATCTGTGCATAACAATCAAATTTTATTTGTCAGCCAATTTTTACCAAAATTTGGTTGATATTTTAAAGTTAAAGCCATATTAAGGAAAAATATATTTATTTTCTCATAATAATGGTTCCATACTTCTAGTTCTACCTAAGATTCACAAATTCTAGTAAGTATATAGGAACAGTAGTAAACTAGCAATATTATGTAAAAACACTCTTATTGCAATACTGAAAATCTGGGGTTGGTTGGCATGTCCAATCTAAACAAGATTAATTTCTACTTAACCAGTAATTCTGTATGACAGATTCAAGAAGGACCTAAATAAAGAAATCACTCATGCCCTTAGTGAAAAATCTTATTGTTGAAAACAAGTGTGTGAAGAAAATGACTACTAATAATATAAATAACAATAGTTAGCAGTCAATATTAGTCAATGAAAAATAATGAATGGTTGGATTTCATTTTTCTGCTTTTTCCCCCAATCACTGATTGACAAATCAAAGCTATTCTCAAATCATAAAACATAAATGAGGGCTTTAAACTTATTTAATGAAAAACTGCTTTATAAAGATCAATTATCTAATACCATAGAAAATTAAATTAATGCAGTTCCATTAACATTGAGGGCTTTTTGAGTCTTAAACCTTTTGCTTAGTACTTAAAATACAATATGTATTTAATCTTTGGAACAACCTAATGGGCTGATACTATCTTCCTTTTAAATTGAGAAATCAAACATAGGAAATAAACTTGCCCACATTCACCCAACTAGAAAGTGGAAAAGACAGTTTTTGATCTCCAGAAAAAAAGAAGCTGAATATGGATTTTGAATTATTTTTAAATGCAAGGTATTTACATAGCAATTTTCTCCAATATATATACAAACGAGATGTCTATAATTTCTCTGTCATGTTTATGTAATACCACCTTTGCCTCTCAAATATTCAGTAATGGCTGTCTGTGGTTTGCATGAATGTTTTGGGGCTGGTAGGTTTTCTGTTTTGGCTGGGGGATGAGCTCCACACACCGCTCAGGGTGGTGTGTCATCAAGTGGGCATGCATAGGACTCTGATGCTATTCATGCTACACTCAGCCAGTGGTGACTGGATTCCCAAGCCAGAGGTGACCATTAAGGCCCAACTGCTGCCCTCCCACACAAACACACATTGATACAGAAATACTAGGAAAGCAATAGAACAGAAAATTGAGGTTTTAGACAGTCTCACCTAGATCCTCATGGTTATGGGGAGACCACAGAAAACACTATGAAACGTCTGCATTAAAACTAATAGAACACTAATAGCATTTTTTACCTTTAAGAATTATTACATATGCCATTGCATTCAAACCAATGCAATAATTGGTATCATCAAGAGAGAATGCTATCTAATGTAGGTTCTATTTTAAATACTCAAGATTTATCTGGGAAATTATATCATAACGTAATTAGAGATATACCAATAACAAAGTACGTCATCTAGTTAGTATGAGGGATACACTGAAAATTTTCCAAAGTTGTTTATTTTAAAATAATAAATGAGTGAATAAATATTTACTATAAGAAAAAAATCATTCTCCATAATCCCTGAGCCAAGCCCTTATCACTATAGAAGTCACTTATTTTTAGAAGAAAGAAATCACAAGGATTAGATCATTTTTCTTAGATTGGAAGATTTAGCAGATCCTTGTCACTGTTCCAAGCTGTTAACTTTGATTTCACATACTAAAAGATGAAAATCCTATTATTAGAAAAGCATTTAATTTCTATCCAATTTTCTTTTCCTTGTTAGTGATGTCAGTAATCTGTTGTCTGAAGGGTTATCAAAGAAGCTGGGATGTCCTGGCATTTTGAAACTTGAAATTTAATAAGACAAAAGTGCTTGCTCTAATTTTTCACTTAAAGGTTTCTCAGACATAGATTTCTCAAGTTAGTTTTTATTTATTCCTCCACGTATTTAGTAAGTCAAACACAATAATGAACAGGCTATTATCAAAGCATAATACCTTACTGCTGACAAGTACCCAGTGCAAGGCTGGTTTAGATAATATTTGCATCTTTTTAGGGAAGAGTATACTTATTCCTCAAAAAGATACATCATTGTAGCACATCCAACTCTGGGGATTCAGGCATTTGAAATAGTCATTTTGTAATTGTAACTGTGAAGAGTTTCAGAGACTTTCAGTGCTCTTTACTTGTAAGTTTTCTATTAAAACTTTACTTTGGACTCATAGAAGCATTTCTTATATCTTACAAATCACCTCCTAAAATCTAATATTATTTAATCAGTTATCAGTATTCCAAGCTGGAGATAAGGACAGAGAGACCGTGAGGGTAAGCATTCATGAAGTTCCTTCTATTATGTCTGACAAGTGGGAGTTTTGCCCTATGCATGAGCCCAAAATTCACTTGTTTTCAGCCAATTAACTTTTTATTCCATTAAACTCTTCATTTTCAATGATAAACATTGATACTGACAGGTAATCTGATGCAATATTGTGATTTATAAGAAATGTATGTTTGGTCATTCAGATGACCAAACATATATTTCTCATATATTTGGTCTTTGTCCATGGATCCTGGCTCACAGTTCCCAAAACCCTTGGGATTTCCTGAATGATTAGAGCAATGGGGTCATCTTTTATCATAATATTTGGTCCCTTGTCTTCATTTCCTGAAATTGCTTCAGAGCCATAAAAATGAAATGCGTGTTTTGTTATTCATTACAAGCCCCTTTCCACCACAACTAGGATTATGTTAATAAGTTGATTTTTCTTAAGCACCTAAGGATGGGGGCTGATTGCTAGAAGAACCAACAATGAATTGAGGGTTGGAACTTTCAGTCTTACCCCCTGATTTCCAGAGAGGGGAAAGGGGCTGGAGGTTGAATCTATTGCCAATGGCCAATGATTTAATCAACCATGCCTATGTAATAAAGCGTCCATAAAAACCCCAAAGGATGGGTTTGGGAGCCTCTGGGTTGGTGAACATGTGGAGGTGTTGGAAGGATGGCACACTCAGAGAGGACATGGAAACTCTGTGCCCTTACCCTATGCACTTGTTTCTGAGTTAACTGCAGAACCAGCTCAAACTAGTCCTATTCTGTCCAAAACAGGATGTGTAGTTGTCTTGCAGATACAGTAGAGTCAAAACTGCAAGTCGGGCTTCCCTGGTGGCACAGTGGTTGAGAATCTGCCTGCCAATGCAAGGGACACGGGTTCGAGCCCTGGTCTGGGAAGATCCCACGTGCCGCGGAGCAGCTGGGCCCGTGAGCCACAATTACTGAGCCTGCGCGTCTGGAGCCTGTGCTCCGCAACAAGAGAGGCCGCGATAGTGAGAGGCCCGCGCACCGCGATGAAGAGTGGCCCCCACTTGCCACAACTAGAGAAAGCCCTCGCACAGAAACGAAGACCCAACACAGCCATAAATAAATAAAATAAATAAATTTTAAAAAGTATTATAAAAAAAAAAACAAAAAAAACTGCAAGTCATGTAACCTGGGCATGTTCAAGGTTAAACCAGTCACAGAACAAAAAAAAAAAAAAAAAAAAATGGAACATGACAGAAACCTTAATGCCAGAACCCTTTCAGAAATAAGGGGTCCATTGTCCAAGAAGATCCAGTGCTGAAATCCACCATTCCATAGCTTACTATAAATGGTCAAGTTTAAAGATCTCCAATTGAAACCTGCCCTAGCAGCATTTCCATATAGCAGCTGGTCCTCCCTAACTTATGAAGGTTTGACCAAACACCAGATGGGGGAAACAGATTAGAACCCTGCCACTTGTCTCCTTGTCAGTGGACCTGGCAATAAAGCTCTTTCTTTTCTCAAAGGTCAGAGTAATAGTATTGACTTCTATGAATGTCAGGCTGCAAGCCCTTGCTCGGTAACATACCATTTTATAATAAACCAGTAATCTAGAAAGTAAAATGTTTCCCTGGGTGAGCCACACTAGCAAATTAATTGAGTCCAAGGAGGGGGTCATGGGAACCTCTGATTTATAGCCAGTCAGTCAGAAGCACAGGTAACAACCTGGACTTGCCATTGGAGTCTGAAGTTGGGGGGTACGGGACAGCACCCTTGTAGAACTGAGCCATTAACCTGTGCGATCTGATGTTATTTCCAGGTAGATAGTGTCAGAATTGAGTTGAATTGTAGGACACCATTCTGGTGTCTGGGGAATTGCTTTATGGTGTGGGGAAGACACACATACACACATTGGAATTGAGTTCATAAACACAAAAGACCTGTAAAGAATGATTATTTTATAATAAGTATATATTCTCAATCTGTGTCTCCATTCTTTTTCTGAGATTTTGGATGTAGAAAACAAATTTATGGTTACCAAGGGAGAAAGAGGGGTGGTGGGAGGAATAAATTGGGAGACTGGGATTGACATATACACACTACTATATATAAAATAGATACACTAATAAGGACCTACTGTATAGCACAGGGAACTCTACTCAATACTCTGTAATGACCTATATGGGAATAGAATCTAAAAAAGAGTGAATACATGAATATGTATAAATGATTCACTTTGCTGTACAACAGAAACTAACATAACATTGTAAATCAACTATACTCCAATAAAAATTAATTTAAAAAATAAAATAAAATATATACATATCTAATCATTACCTTCATTTAGTTTTCACATTTATTTACCTAATCAAGTTTTTAAATATTGTAAGAGGTATAAAGATGGAACTTTACGTAAGAATTTTGAGGAACTGTAAACAATATCTAAAGACTGGCCAAACTGAGATGAAACTAACAACAAGATGAACAGACAAATTTAAAAAGGCAGGGATGGTCAAACAAGAAGAAAACATATTGTAGGAAGAACAGATGTGAAAAATCATGTTTTCCACTGCTCCTCTGAGCACAATCTGCAACTTTATACTTATGTATGAGATGATTTTTAAATTATTTTATCGAAACTGGGTCCCTTTAAAACCAAGTTTCTCTGCCAAGTTTACGGTTAACCTCTCTATCCAAAGCTTTATTCCCTTTCTTGCTCCATACCTGTTCCCCTCAGGATTGAGGGGTATCCAATAAAAGGGGAGATTGAAACAAAGCAGGATCTTGTGGGAGCCCTCCCGGGTACAAAAGCCCCTCCATGCCCCTGGTTTCTTTTTTGTAAAAAAGGCTCTAGTGTCCTAGGCCTTCCCTGAGTTCCAAAGAGCAGATTCTAGCAGTCAGGAAACAATAGTTCAGTGATAAAACAAAGTCCTAGATACTCCTCAAGGGATATACATAACAATCTGATACATAGCTTTGAGCTGTTCTGCAGGAACTAAGGCCCCGCCCAGGTGGAGGACGGTAACTACATGCTGAGACCCCAAACTGGTCTGAACCAGAAGTTTGATGATTGAGATTCCTGGAACACCGCCCTGTTACCTCACCACCAACCAATCAGAAGAAAGTCATGCACCCTGAAGCTCTCAACCTAAATATCACATTTAAAAACTCTTCCCTGAAAACCATCAGGGAGTTAGGGTTTTTTGAACATGAGCCACCGGTTCTCCTTGCTTGGCCCTGCAATAAACCTTTCTCTGCTCCAAACCCCAATGTTTTGGTTTTCTTGGCCTCACTGTGCACTGGGCACACAAACTTGTGTTTAACAACATTATTAATGTCCATCTTCTCTACCAGACTGTAAGTTTCATTAATGCAGGCACAGTGTTAACTTTTACTCACCATTTCATCTCCCCAAGCCCAGCACTGTTGTCTACAAATGATAATTCCTTACTATAAGGCTTTTAGACCCATGATAAGAGCACCACAATGCTCATATTTAGGGAAAATGTTAGACACAGATAAAAGGAAAATACTAAGACTACAAAAGACAAAATTGCCTGGATAGGTATTGTTTTCTATGTATTAGAATAGCTGCTTACAAGCTAAACTCCAATGTAAGAAACAACAGAGAAAATACAACCCATTAAAAGCATCCAAATCAATGAGCAAAAAGATTTAATTATTACATGGAAATGCTTCAAATAATTTTCAAGATCATGACTAGATAAATAAAATATATTAATATTTTATCAGTAATTTCCATGTTCTGCTAGAGAAGTATACCTACTCCAAAATTTATTAATCCTCAACAATCTTGTGCTATTATTATTGTCATTATGTTATCAGTGATATTAAAATTCACCGACCTAAAATATTATATCCAAACTCAAAAAACAATAGGTCTTGCTCTATCATTTTTTTAATTAGAAATCTTAATTTTAAACATTTTCATGATGCCTTGAAAGGTTATATGGAATCTTTTAAATCAATTAAAAGACAATAAACAAGACAATCTACTGTGTAAATGTCAAAACAACTTACATATCAAACAATATTTAAACAATGAATGGCTTATTGATGGGATACTAAAAGTCATGAAACATTTGCTATAGAAATATATTTAATAATATAGAAATTGCCTACCATGTTTTAAGGATGAACTCATCCTTTTCTAAGAGTATGTATGACATAATCCAAACTTTTTTAAAGAAAAAAATGATTAAAATATCTAGAAAAGCATGCATCAGAAAAACACATAAGTAGATTCTGAACATTAGATTATGTATGCTGTCTGTTTTTTCTTTGCGCTATTCTGTGTCTTTAAAATTTTCTACAGTGATCAAATAGAACTATTAGCAATTAAAAATTATGAATTGTTATTTAAAATTTAATCTGCTTCCATCTGATTTTGAAAGGTCCTTCTCATACATGGGACACAGCTCAATAACTGGAGACTGTTCTTTGCTATGTAAGTGATTCATTCTATGCATAGGAAATATTACCTGTCTCTCTTCTGCCATTATTAAATGTAGTTTTTCTATAGATATTTATTAGTCTAGTTGGCTTATATTGTTATTTGAGGCTTCTATATCCTTGTGGATTTTCTTCCTAGGTGTTTTATTAGTTGTTGAAATCATGGTATCAATATAGTTAATTATTAACATTGAATGGTTTATTTTTCCTTCAATTTTGCCATTTTTTTACTTTATGTATTTTGGGGCTCTGTTGTTAGATGCGTATATTTTATAGTTGCCATATTTTCTTAATTAATTGAGCCCTTTATCATTATGAAAAGAATGTTGTTCCCACTTCACACATGAAAAAATTAAGACTCGGAGGGGCTGAATAATTTGCCAAGGCTGCAATTCCAATTCAGGTGGTTATGTCATAAATTCCATGTTCTTTCTACTTCTCCATTGTCTTCCAAGATGTAATTCTACATTTACTTTTCACACTTCATTATGCAAACTGTTAATTGCAAATACCAAATCCAGTGGCACTAAATAACTCTATGTGGGTTGTGACTTTGAGAGTGACTGATGTATTTAGAACTTTGTTTCCTAAAGACATGGGAGCATGATAAGAAAATATTATTCACTCCAAAAATAATATACTGCATTACAACATTAAATTATATTCATATTTCATCCAAACTGTTTCAGCATATTTCACTGAAAAAAAAGGGTGCAAGAACAGCCTCAACAGTAATAAATGACAAAAGAAATCTGACTTTACAGATGAGAAATGAGACATGAAAGAAGTTGATAATGACAAAAGAAAGAAAAACTTTTATTTGGAATGAAAATACATTTTTAATCCTCAATTAAGTGCAGTTATTTATATATTTAACTGTGCTTTTCTTCCCTTGTAATTCAAGAGACTTGTTACCCCATTTTATGGGTGTACTTAAAAACTGCTTCAGTTAGCACTTCACCTCATTGGATTGTTTGGGGTTGATTAATTAAAATGTCTTTGAGATACGGGGTCTGTAAATGGTAATGGCCACATAACGTTCACTAGAGCAGTCTTATTCTGGATAATCCAGTCAAAGTAATTTCTGTAGACAAGTGTCTTGCTCACATGTATGGAACTCTCACTACCTACTTAGGCAGCTCTTCTATAATTTACTTTTATTGCTTTCAGTTTCATTTGGATTTTATAGGCTTAATGGCTTGGGAAATGATTATGGGTAACAATAATTCAGAATTGACCTTTCAGAGTTACCCGCTTTTTGATCGGTTTAGCTAGTAATGCTTCTACCTGAATTTATCAGCAACAGAAAAATATGTGCCCTAACAGCTGCTGACTTACATTTTATAATTATTGTTATTATGTTAGATAAATATTTAAGTAGTTGAGAAAACCATGGCAGTAGAACAAAGTCATCCACAGTAACATAAAGTCAATGTGTCTATGTGAAAATATTTCACACTCAAATTAATCTTGCTTCTTCATGTAAGAAACCCTTTGGGAACTATTAAAAATGAAATTGCAATCAACTGGCAATGAGCACTGAGGTTGCATAGAACACAATTGAAATATAAAGGCAATTCAAATTTTTATATGGATACTAAAGAAGTATAAGTCAATCCTAGCCTCAACTCTAAAATGAGCATCACCTTGAGATTTAATTTCTGTACGTGCAAAGCAGTTAATACAATTTCAGTGAAACCCAGCAGAACCCTGTGGGGCTCCTGGGCACAAAAGCCTTTCTGTGTCCACCGTTTTTTTGTTTATAGGAAATAGGTTTCATTCATCCTCCAGGAACTTCCCTGAGTTCCAAAGGGCAGGTTCAAACCATCGCTAATCAGGGAAGGGAGGGGATGCAGAGACAAGGGAGGAGCAGTTAAAGAAACAATAGTGCAGCCTTGGGGCAGGGTCCTGGTTCCGCCTCAAGGGACGCACATAACAATATCTTTAAGCTGTTTTGCAGATACTAAAACCCCCACCAGGTGAAAGAAGTTAATTGTATGCTGCCTACAAGCATGCAAACTGCAGACGGTTAGAAACAGAAGGTTGATGACGCAGACTCCCAATTACCTCACCAACAACCAATCAGAAGAATGTCCATGAGCTGGTCACGCCCTCCTCTTTGAACAACTACAACAAAAATCCTCACTACCTCCTCCCAGTCAGGACACACACTTCTGAGGGCATTAGCCCACTATGGTCCCCTTTGCCTGGCAAAGCAATGAAGCTATTCTTTTCTACTTTACCCAAAACCCCGTCTCTGAGATTCAATTCGGTACCCGTGTATAGTGGCCGAATTTCAGCTTCACCATTTACTTTACATATATTACATTTTTTAATACTGGCAAAATTCTATGAGGTACACATTGCTATTATATATTATAGATGAGTCCGTTTTATAGATGAGAAACTGAGGTAGAGAAAGGTTATTGCTTAAGTTCACACTGCCAGTAAATAGTAGAGGAAAAGTTTGTCTTGTCTTGTTTTTCCTCAGGTATCTGATTCTGGAGCCAGCTATCTTAATCACACATCACACTAGAACGTAACAGATACTCATAATTGTAAGGTTTTTATTTCTCTTTTATTTTCTACCAATGTTAAGTAATGTAAGTTTTCTGAAGAGGGAACTTTCTAGAAGAAAAGGAAAGTCTCCACAGAGGAAGTGGTAAAGCGCTTGGATCTAAAGGGAAGATGTGATTTGGATAAGCAGAAGAGGAAGTGAACAGCATTCTAGATAAGGAACAGCATATGGTGATGAAAAGTTTGGAAGAAGGACTAATCTTATCATGCTTCTGAGAGATTGAAGAGGCTGAAATTAGGAAAATTTGTGGGGAGGTGTAGGAGATAAAGCTGGAGAGATAAGGTAAGCCCGGTGGATAAAAATGCCTTGAAAAGCTAGGCAGAACATGTTAGCTTTGACTTGGAGAAGATAGATTTCTGAGACCAGAGTGACATGTAGCTAGTATTAATGGCATAAATTAATGGAAGGTAAATACTGTATTCAGATTTCAATAGCTATTTAACCTTTTTAAAATTTCAATTTCCCTCATCTATAAAAGGGTGAAAATAATATGTATCTCAAAGAATTATTTTGAGCATTTTATTAAAATAATAAAAAGCACATAATACAGTGTCTGAAACCCTGAGTGATTTATATGAGGCATCTGCTAAAATTATTATTTCAATAGTAGGAGTAATAGAAGAAAAACAGAGGCGGAAGACAAGGAGGAGGAGGGGGAAGCGGAGGTACAATAGTAGCCAGTAGCAGCTGCCGTTATCATAGAATCTTATAAAATTTATCTCCTCTGGTGAGACTTAGGAACTGAGCAGTTTTTAAGATGTAAGATGTTACAAGGTTCTTTTGAAACATTTCATCTCTGGGTTACTCTTAGGCAAAATTTAGAAGTCCTGCTATCCTGCTCTCAAGATTTCATACTAAATGTGTCTCATACACTTCTCTCTAATTGCCTGTTGACTGGTCCTGCCCCCTTTACATGGCGATCCGCTTGAATCTGTCTCTCCTGAGTGAGGCACCAGGCTACAGTCACCTCCATCTACTGTGTCAGTCCTTGTCCCTCAGAACTTTGTTACATATTTGCTATCAATCTGAATTAAGGCATATGTAGTTGATAAGGGCTTAATGCAATCTGCCAAGATGTGGATGTAATTTTGGATGGTTTGTAGATGAACACTATATTATAATTGTTATTTTCTTCATTTTAAGCATTAGGAAGATACTTTTTTGTTGTTAGTGACATTAAAATTTCTTTTGAAACACATTTACTTATAGTAATCTATTTAGAATAATGAGTCATAACCATTTGAATGAAAGAGAAATCAATGTGTCTAAATAGATATAAATAGATGATAGATAGATATGAAGGCTCTTCCTCATAACAGAATGCCAAGTAATAAATACAAAGGAAATAATGGAGTTTTAAAATCATCAATGGAGGCTAGAAGCAGGGGATGGAAGTTTGAGAAACAACAGGATATTTACACAGTCTCAGAGAATCTCTCTATAAGGTACTTACTATGAAAGGAAAATTTTGATTTTAAAGTAGACAAACCTGTAGACTGTTTCTGGATTTCTTTGTTTCTTTGTTTATTTCTAGTGCAAATAATGCTGCTAGGACCATTATTGGAAATGACTCCTGTTGCACATTTATAAGCATGTTTTAGGATATGTTCCTAGGAGTGAAAATTTTGTATCATGGGTTACACACATCTTTAGCCCCATGAGAAAATGCCAAATTGTTGCTTAAACTGATTGTCTCAGTCTACATTCCTATCAGCAAGGTATATAAAACATTTCCATTGTTACACATCTTCACTAACAATTAGTAATGTTGCCAGATTTTTTAGTTTTATCAATGTGGTGGACATAGAGATATTTATCTTTATGTTTTCATTTGTATTTATCTTATTGCTGGCATCTTTTCATATAGGTACAAGCCACTCATTTGTGAAATTCCTGCTGATGAGTTGGTCTAATTTTTTGTTGGCTTGTCTTTTTCCTTATCATTTTCAAGAGTCTTTACAGGTCATGTTGTTTGTTAGTTATATGTCTTGAATAAAGTTTTGGGTTTCACTTTTTATTTTCTTTTTGGAGAATGGAGGCTTTTTACAAACAGATGTTTCTGATTTTATTGCTATAAAAAATATCAATCTTTTCCTACATGAATTGTAGTCTATTTTTCAAAATCTTGTTTTAGAATCCTACATATCCCAATGATATAGAGATTTTATATTTTATTTTCTTCAGAAAGTTCTGAAGCTTTCTTTCAGGTCTAAGTTTAACCCATCTAGACTGGATGATGTGAGGCAGGAAACTAAAAGATTGAGGAACTGAAAAAATGAATATGCCAAATTTCTGACTGATCCTGTCTTGCACTTCAAATTTTGAACTTGTAGACTGGGAAAAACACTAGTACCTTCTTCTTACTATCATTGTGAGTTAATGCCTAAAAAGGTTAATGCATATAAAGGGTTTATAGCAATACTTGACACAGTAATTTTAACTTTATTATATTGAATTCAGCTTCAGATCTTGAATATAGAGATCGAAAGTTATAATCATCCTAATTTTGTCATTTGGAAAAGTTAGAGATTTATTATTTTAAAGAATGTATACTTCCTACTTTGAAAGAGGGACCATTTTATAATCAAATAGTAAAAAGAATGTTTCTAATTTATTTGGGCACTTTTTTTTCTCTGCTTAAAATGAACCAACAATTTTGGCCCAACACAATGCAATCCCCCTAAGAAGCATATTCATGTTGTTTGTTATTATTTAACAAACAAAAATATATGTGGCACATTTATTATGCCACAAGAATAATCTGAGAAATAGATACTAGTCACTTAATATCCATATGACTGGAGAATCCTATTTTTTTAATCACCCCAACTGCTTATAAACACCTTGTTTTATCTGAAAACTCTTAATCATTCTCTCTATTGCAAGTATTAGTAAAACTTCTGTGAAGTTTTACTAGACTTATAGACACCAATACAGTTGTTCTAAATTCTGGAAACCACAGCAATTTGTACTGCCTCTTGTATCAAACATTGCTGTTTGCTCACCTAACTGCCACTGGCCCTCGACACACACATATATTCTGATAAATCTATCTCCTGTTACAGAATATGAAAATATGAGATACTTAATCCTGTAATGCTGATTTCCAAATGTGGTCAGTGGCACTTGAGAGAGTCTGCAGGGAGGTTTCTTTGGTGTCTGTTATTAGAAAATCAGATATTCACAGATAAGTCATCCTGTGACCTTGAGGGAATAAACTTGAGAATGAAAGACCATTGACTAAGGAAGGCAGAGCTTCAGAAAGGAATTTTCCCTGATCTTCCATGACATGTGTGTCACAAAATTAAACAAACCTGGAAGTTTGTACCTCCTTACTTGTTACTGTGTTTGATGATAAACCCCGATTTTTTAAGGCAATTTTGGTCTCATGTCTCTTACTTGGTTTTGATACACTGCTCTCATACCTCATAGACAGCATTCTAATTTATTGGCATGTACAGTAGACAATGAATAAGTGTTTGTTAAGTAAAAGCAATGGAGAATTACTTCCCCTCTCATATCTGGATGTTGCCTGACAAGAATATTGCTACCTACTTCAGGAAATAACAGGAAGGGAAATAAGGCCACAGGCCCTTGTACTGCACAGATTAAAACCACCCTGCACAAGTTTTACGCACTGGGTCTTTCATTTTAAACTACAGGTGAAATCATTAAACTAATTTATTGCAGTTTATGTAGATTGGGCAGCTGTTAAGATTTAGATTGACCAAGTTTTATTTTAGCCACTAGAATGAATAAAATGCAATAAACTAGAGCCAAATGTCAAATACCCGTTTTAGAAATGATCTCTTCCATTAATTGTTTTCCTGTTCTCAATAATTCACTATTACAGAGCAGAAAGCCCATTGAATTATATGGTTGTAATTAGGCTGTTGCTTTAACATGTTTTATGCTTCAGTATTTCTTATGCCTCCAGTAAAAGAAAAAAAAACTGATAATGGCTTTATATAAAGCTGTCCTTGGATGGAATTTTGTTTTGTCTCAGAAAATTATCTTGTACTGGAAGTATATACTCTTTGTCCAAAATTTAAAAGTTAAAATAAAATAAAAATGATATTTTTCACCTGTTGATGTATACAGGACATTCTTACATTAAAGTTTTTTGACATTAATTAAAAAACAAACAAACCCTAATCATATTTTTGTAAATCACTATATATATATATATATATATATATATATATATATATATATATATATATAAATGTACCACTGTTATGACTAATCTAATCAGGACAAATCATTTTAAATGTATAACAGATAATACACATAGTTTCAATTTTTTTTTTTTCTTCAGACATTAGAGACCACGATGTTTCAAAATTCTTCATTACCAGGGCTTCCCTGGTGGCGCAGTGGTTGAGAATCTGCCTGCCAGTGCAGGGGACACGGGTTTGAGCCCTGGTCTGGGAGGATCCCACATGCCGCGGAGCAACTGGGCCCGTGAGCCACAACTACTGAGCCTGCGCGTCTGGAGCCTGTGCTCCGCAACAAGAGAGGCCGCGACAGTGAGGGGCCCGCGCACCGCGATGAAGAGTGGCCCCCACTTGCCACAACTAGAGAAAGCCCTCGCACAGAAACGAAGACCCAACGCAGCCAAAAAAAAAATAAATAAACAAATACTTAAAAAAAAAATTCTTCATTACCTTAAGAATCTTGAACATCATTACAAAATGATATCATTCCATTAAAAGGGGGATTCTCAAAAATTTCATCTCTTGATTTCCATATAAAACAAAAGCCATACCTCAGCTACATTCCATTCCTTCTACAAACTTATCTAGTAAAGGAGACATCAGGGGAAGGAGCCTGGGTCTTCCATTGGGAAAGGACCCTGGGTCTCCCCAGCCATGCAACAGACACGTGTGTCTGTGTAGTGGGGTATCATACATTTAAAAGCAATAACTCTTGTTCATCTTTGGTGGAAACAAAAGCAATTCTGCACATAATTTCTACCATGCACTTGAAGAAAGGAAAACTCTACCTCTTTTCTCTAAATAAATCTAAATTTTATGTTTTTTACCTTCACATATTTCACCAACCTTCATAGCTATTGCTCTTCTTCCTTGCTTTCTCTCCATGTAACTCCTCAGGTATTTTATTGTCAGACCTCAAACTGAACACATTTTTTTTTTTTAAATAAAGTATAGAGTTGCTACAGAATTATCTAAAAGCTATAGTCTTAATAGCTAAATCCTAAGATTACTTTCTCATTGGCCACTACCGCTCAATAACTATATTGCATTGCAAGTTAAGACCTAAGTAAAAATGCTTAAGATGTATTTAAGTCCGAAAAAAACAACAACAAAGGTCCCCTTAAGAAAGGTAAGACATGAAGAACCTAGTGGCAAGACGGGAATAAAGACGCAGACCTACTAGAGAATGGACTTGGGGATATGGGGAGGGGGAAGGGTAAGATGTGACAGGGTGAGAGAGTGGCATGGACATATATACACTACTAAATGTAAAATAGATAGCTAGTGGGAAGCAGTCGCATAGCACAGGGAGATCAGCTCAGTGCTTTGTGACCACCTAGAGGGGTGGGATAGGGAGGGTGGCAGGGAGGGAGACACAAGAGGGAAGAGATATGGGAACATATGTATATGTATAACTGATTCACTTTGTTATAAAGCAGAAACTAACACACCATTGTAAAGCAATTATACTCCAATAAAGATGTTAAAAAAAAAAAAAGGTAAGACATTCTTTACATTCATGGTGAATATGCCGATGTTCATTCTTCAGCAAAATACTGTTTTAGTGTTTAATGCTTCAAAACAATAGCTAGTAATTGTTTCAAATATGCATTTGTCCATAATGAGAGCTTTAATTTGTATGCTCTAATTATTTTTGTTTTAACTAATGTAAAAATTTAATAACAAAAACCTTAACTAAATAGAGTTGGAAGACCAGAAGAGGGAGCTCTCATGCCCTGAAACAATAGCAGAACCCAACACGAAGAAAGACTCCTTTCCTGGCAAGGACTTAGCCCATGAAAAACCATGGACTCTTCATTTACTATAGTCCTTCCAACTTCTTTTTCCTCTCTATAAAAGCTTCTTCTTCTCTTGCCCTGGGGGAACTTGCACTTGGCTCCCCAAGGTTGTAGACCCCAAACTGCAATTTTCTGCTGATCCCAAATAAACTTATCTTTGCTGGGAAATATCTGGTAGACTATTTGTTTCATGTCAACACTAAAAAGTGTGTTACTTATGTACTGTCAGTCATGTGTACATCCTATGTTTTCATATTGATAAGACTCTTATGTCCAGTTATTTTAAAATGTATTTCCAAATGTTTTAAGTAACATTTGCATTGTCATTGTCATGAGATGTATTTGATGAAAGATAACAAATATATTAGAAATATGTAATTAAATCATTTGTCATCATTGTTTAAAGTATTAATATGTGTATTTAAATAATGCTTTTAAAATTCATTCCAGAGAAAGTTCGCACGAGATTTTATAAATAGAAGTTTGTATAGCCTAACTGTTTCTGAACAAGGAAGGTATCAATAGTTTTCCCTCCGAAAAGGAGTTCTATTTGTCATTTGTTATGTCTTATTGATCAGTGTGAATGTCTGGTGCCTTGAGAAAATAATATGCCTTAGAATGTAAACCTTTCACAGACTACAAATTCGAAACACTTTTATAGTAATTACATAATTAACTCATAATGTCATACTTTAAAAAGATGATAAAATGCTGTATTATATTCAGCACTTCAATCAGATGTACCAGTTTGCTAATTCTAAGTGCTTCGTCTCTGATATACTCACTCATTTGCAACTTTCCCTAACTCCTCATAGAAATTTTGACACTTTATGAGTATTAAGCACTCTCACCAGAGAATGATGAATGTGACAATACGTGTATTTGAACATAACCATAATGCAAACCATTTGACAGCCAGATTTGAACTGTCATTCTTACTAGATTTTCTCAAGAGTCAACATTGATCTTGGGAGAATTCATATTTCTTTTAGACTTTCTCTGTGTATCTAAGAAAGAATTAGAATGGACATCTGGCTGAGCACATACCAAATAGATACAAAATTTAGATGAATTTTAGAAAACTTAAAATTCAGGGTTTTTTTTTAATGGATAACTTAATTATATTAGATCTATATCACTTTATTTAATTAATTAATTAATTAATTAATTTTTGGCTGCGTTGGGTCTTCGTTGCTGCACAGGGTCTTTCTCTAGTTGCAGCAAGCGGGGGCTACTCTTCCTTGCGGTGTGCGGGCTTCTCATTGTGGTGGCTTCTCTTGTTACGGAGCATGGGCTCTAGGCACATGGGCTTCGGTAGTTGTGGCTCGTGGGCTCCAGAGCGCAGGCTTAGTAGTTGTGGCGTACGGGCTTAGTTGCTCCTCGGCATGTGGGATCTTCCCAGACCAGGGCTCGAACCCACGTCCCCTGCATTGGCAGGCAGATTCTTAACCTCTGTGCCACCAGGGAAGCCCAATATTCAGGTAATTTTTAAATCCCTCACCCACACTGAGAAAATAAGGAATTGAATGATATTTGAAGAGTATTTCCTTGGAGAGAGCTGTGCTATGAGCTTCTCCCACTGACTTTTCAGGAATTTGGGGTATAATCTACCAATCCCAAATTAAGAGAGAGTGACTCTGAGGAGACCATTCAGGGGATTAAGTAACTGTGCTACAATTTGGGGGGCATTTCAACCTTCCCCCTTGAAAAATACAAAGAATGAGATCAGTATTCTCTCAGAAAGGAGACCAGGCATGGATAGATCTCAGGAAAGAAAAGCGAGAGGTGGGGCTTCCCTGGTGGCGCAGTGGTTGAGAATCTGCCTGCCAATTCAGGGGACACAGGTTCGAGCCCTGGTCTGGGAAGATCCCACATGCCGTGGAGCAACTAGGCCCGTGAGCCACAACTACTGAGCCTGCGCCTCTGGAGCCTGTGCTCCGCAACAAAAGAGGCCGTGATAGTGAGAGGCCCGCGCACCGCGATGAAGAGTGGCCCCCGCTTGCCGCAAATGGAGAAAGCCCTCGCACAGAAGCAAAGGCCCAACACAGCCAAAAATAAATAAATAAAAATAAATAAATAAATAATAATTTTTAAAAAAAAAGAAAAGCTAGAGGTAACACCCGATGCCTAATTGCTGAGGAAGGTTTAAGCAATGAATCTTAGGAACAGTTTACTACTTGCATAAAGGTTACTGCTATACAATCTGTAGAGACTGGTGGAGTCTTTGAAGAAACCACAGATGTACTGATGAAAAAATAATAAATCAGCTTTAAATACCTACCAGGCCAGGCCAATATCATTTAACTAAGAACTATACTGATCCCTGTACCTCTTCTCTCTCATCATGCCCCAAAGCTAAGCATTTTGGCAAGCCAGAGGAGGAGGAATCCCTTTCTCTGTTCAAAGGGAAGGAATCACTTCCCTTTGAACAGAGAAAGGGAAGACAGCTGATGGCTCCATCCTTCCTGATCTACTGGCCTGCAAATGGCTCAAAGTGACAAGAAGGAGAAATCTCAACATTATTCCAGACAAATGACATGAATTGACACTATGTTTTAAAGTTCTGAATTGATTATGGACATTTTTTACCATCATAAAGTTACCAGAAAAGTCAAGAAGCCTGCCTGAGTTTCTCAAGGGGCAGGGAAATAACCATGCTGACAGTGACTAAAGTAGACACTCATAGACAAAAATAAAGTTGTTTTTGCTTATTTTAGGCCATAATCTGTGCTTAAACTTTGGAAGTATTCACAAGGATAAGGTTGCCTTCACAGGGGGCAGTGCTTCCTCAATACAGGAGCACTGTTACTGCAAACACACAGTCTTAGCCTTATGTCGTACACAGTATTATCTGTCATGGCTTTGACACAAACATTGTGGTGGGTTGGCCTGGATTTCAGGTATATTACACATTTACAAGAACCGTTTCCTCAGAAAAAGGAAGTCGTGGTCTCATAAGTGAGCAAGACACTTGGTTAGTGATGTAACAATTTTTAAAAAGACTTGAAAAGGATATGAAATTGCAACATGCCACAAAACCTACAGGGCTTCTCAGGTGACAGAGAAATTGCTCCAATCGATTTTAACATCCCATTAAAGCCAGCCAGCAAACCAGGGGATGTACTGTCTGCAACAATAAAGCATTCCTCTGGAGACTCAGCCTTGGTAGAATAAATAAAAAGGGGTAATTCCTTCTATTAATTCAGTTCACTCTGACCACTGATAGGAATATAGAGTCCGATTCCTGAAAATATCACATATTGGCGAGGGGCGTGAAGTCTACTATAACTAAATAGAAGTTGGAACACAGTATAAAGTATCAGTTTTATTATATCATATAACCTAAGGGCAATCAAAATTTCCTCTTCCATTAATAAAAAGGAAATACTGAGCAAATTGATGAAAACTTTCATTATGATGTTCAAAACAGCTGATATAAAAGCATAAGCATTAAATTTGGGGGTAAAAAGAGATGCGTGGGATATGACCTTCTCTAACTTGTGAGGACAACATTGAATCTCTAGTTCACAAATATGGCCCAGTAACATGCAGAGATGTACATTTGCATCTTTCAAAAGATAATTTTAGTCATGCTAAGTTTGTGTACAAAAGTACTGAAACATTATTAACACTCAGTCAAATGTATGTCATATGTTCTAATCAATTTAAAAGGATTAGAGACGAATATATATGCCTGATCACTACATATGAGAAGCATTTGTTATGTGCATATTTGGAAGAGAACTTTTTTTCTCACTGATATTTCACATATAAAATAATTTAAACATTGAACTTAACACAGTTATTGGGAAATGATGTAATGGTTCTACAGAAATACATGCATATATATTTATGGGTAGGAAATGCTAAAGTATTTTTTTTTTTTTAGAAATTTCATGTAATGTCTGAAACATTTATATTAACATATTTCCATACAAATAACCCAATGAAAGTTTAGTATTAGTTGTTTTGTTTGTTTGTTTTTTTATACTGCAGGTTCTTATTAGGCATCAATTTTATACACGTCAGTGTATACATGTCAATCCCAATCGCCCAATTCAGCACACCACCATCCCCACCCCACCGCAGTTTTCCCCCCTTGGTGTCCATATGTCCATTCTCTACATCTGTGTCTCAACTTCTGCCCTGCAAACTGGCTCATCTGTACCATTTTTCTAGGTTCCACATACATGCATTAATATACGATATTTGTTTTTCTCTTTCTGACTTACTTCACTCTGTATGACAGTCTCTAGATCCATCCACGTCTCAACAAATGACTCAATTTCGTTCCTTTTTATGGCTGAGTAATATTCCATTGTATATATGTACCACATCTTCTCTATCCATTCGTCTGTTGATGGGCATTTAGGTTGCTTCCATGACCTGGCTATTGTAAATAGTGCTGCAATGAACATTCGGGTGCATGTGTCTTTTTGAATTACGGTTTTCTCTGGGTATATGCCCAGTAGTGGGATTGCTGGGTCATATGGTAATTCTATTTTTAGTTTTTTAAGGAACCTCCATATTGTTCTCCATAGTGGCTGTATCAATTTACATTCCCACCAACAGTGCAAGACAGTTCCCTTTTCTCCACACCCTCTCCAGCACTTGTTGTTTGTAGATTTTCTGATGATGCCCATTCTAACAGGAGTGAGGTGATACCTCATTGTAGTTTTGATTTGCATTTCTCTAATAATTAGTGATGTTGAGCATCTTTCCATGTGCTTTGTGGCCGTCTGTATGTCTTCTTTGGAGAAATGTCTATTTAGGTCTTCTGCCCATTTTTGGATTGGGGTGTTTGTTTCTTTAATATTGAGCTGAATGAGCTGTTTATATATTTTGGAGATTAATCCTTTGTCCGTTGATTCGTTTGCAAATATTTTCTCCCATTCTGAGGGTTGTCTTTTCATCTTGTTTATGGTTTCCTATGCTGTGCAAAAGCTTTGAAGTTTCATTAGGTCCCATTTGTTTATTTTTGTTTTTATTTCCATCACTCTAGGAGGTGGATCAAAAAAGATCTTGCTGTGATTTATGTCAAAGAGTGTTCTTCCTATGTTTTCCTCTAAGAGTTTTATAGTGTCCAGTCTTATATTTAGGTCTCTAATCCATTTTGAGTTTATTTTTGTGTATGGTGTTAGGGAGTATTCTAATTTCATTCTTTTACATGTAGCTGTCCAGTTTTCCCAGCACCACTTATTGAAGAGACTGTCTTTTCTCCATTGTATATCTTTGCCTCCTTTGTCATAGATTAGTTGACCATAGGTGCGTGGGTTAATCTCTGGGCTTTCTATCTTGTTCCATTGATCTATGTTTCTGTTTTTGTGCCAGTACCATATTGTCTTGATTACTGTAGCTTTGTAGTATAGTCTGAAGTCAGGGAGTCTGATTCCTCCAGCTCCATTTTTTTGCCTCAAGACTGCTTTGGCTATTTGGGGTCTTTTGTGTCTCCATACAAATTTTAAGATGATTTGTTCTAGCTCCATAAAAAATGCCATTGGTAATTTGATAGGGATTGCATTGAATCTGTAGATTGCTTTGGGTAGTATACTCATTTTCACAATGTTGATTCTTCCAATCCAAGAACATGGTATATCTCTCCATCTGTTGGTATCATCTTTAATTTCTTTCATCAGTGTCTTATAGTTTTCTGCATGCAGGTCTTTTGTCTCCCTAGGTAGGTTTATTCCTAGGTATTTTATTCTTTTTGTTGCAATGGTAAATGGGAGTGTTTCCTTAATTTCTCTTTCAGATTTTTCATCATTAGTGTATAGGAATGCAAGAGATTTCTGTGCATTCATTTTGTATCCTGCAACTTTACCATATTCATTAATTAGCTCTAGCAGTTTTCTGGTGGCAGTTTTAGGATTCTCTATGTATAGTATCATATCATCCGCAAACAGTGACAGTTTTACTTCTTCTTTTCCAATTTGTATTCCTTTTATTTCTTTTTCTTCTCTGATTGCCGTGGCTAGGACTTCCAGAACTATGTTGAATAATAGTGGTGAGAGTGGACATCCTTGTCTCGTTCCTGATCTTAGAGGAAATGCTTTCAGTTTTTCACCATTGAGAATGATGTTTGCTGTGGGTTTGTCATATATGGCCTTTATTATGTTGAGGTAGGTTCCCTCTATGCCCACTTTCTGGAGAGTTTTTATCATAAATGGGTGTTGAATTTTGTCAAAAGCTTTTTCTGCATCTATTGAGATGATCATATGGTTTTTATTCTTCAATTTGTTAATATGGTGTATCACATTGATTGATTTGCGTATATTGAAGAATCCTTGCATCCCTGGGATAAATCCCACTTGATCGTGGTGTATGATCCTTTTAATGTGTTGTTGGATTCTGTTTGCTAGTATTTTGTTGAGGATTTTTGCATCTATATTCATCAGTGATATTGGTCTGTAATTTTCTTTTTTTTGTAGTGTCTTTGTCTGGTTTTGGTATCAGTTATTGGGAAATGATGTAATGGTTCTACAGAAATACATGCATATATATTTATGGGTAGGAAATGCTAAAGTATTAATAAAATAAAAGAGATTGGAGTTTATAGTAAAAAATACAATGAGCTAAATGATAAAATACTTCAGCATTAGCCCTTACTTGGGGATGAATTATCTTTTTGCCCTTGTTATGGACTACAGTGATCATTTGTTTCTCTTAATGGATTTAGTTTCCACCAACACATTTCAAACTGGTTTAAAAATACACATTACATTTTTCTTACTTCCGGTAGCATTTCCCATCTGTCCAGAGGAAGAATTGACAAGACTTCATGTGTTTTATAATGAGAGGTGAGAAAGGAATCCAAGATATTTCCCAGGTTTCTTTTTGGGAAACTGGGTAGATGGTACTTCTATTTACAGGAATGGGAAAGATAAAAGTAGGTTTATGGGAAAATATTGTGAGTTCAATTTTAATATATCAGAAGTTGAGAAGTTAATGTGCTATCAAATAGATATGCTGATTTGATTCTCAGGAATGCGATCCTAAGAGGACATATTGATTTAACAATCACTATACGTAAATAATCCTTGAAGCTACAAGAGTAGATGAGTTCAACCATGAAAGCTATAGACTGAAAAAAGAAGAAATGTAAGAAGTTTTTGGGCTAATATTAAGTCTTGAGAGGTGATATCTGGCAAAAAGGGAAACAGAAAAGTGTTCAATGTATTAATGGCCTAGTGATGGGTAAGGAAAGTGAGGGAATCCCCATGGGGAATCTACCTTATTAGAGAAATTCTAGTTGAGAAAATCTTGAAAATTGGAGCAGCGAGCCTGTGTGTCTTGAACACCACACAGTGCTTATTCAGTGAACAAACCAACCAACTTGTTGTAACAAACCTCACCTCATCTTTACCCTTGAATTCTATGGTTTGTGATTTTTCACCAGCAACTTGGAGGACAAATCTGCTTAAATTTTCATCTGTGTTCTGGGAAGGAAGCAAATGAACTTTCCTTTTTTTTTTTTTTTTTTCTTGTTTTCTTTTTTTCTTTTTTTATTCCAACCACAGACAACTCAGACAACTTTATGAAGTGGCTGATGACTCAGAACACAGAACAGGAAAAATTCAATCCAAAATGAAACAGCAAAACTAATTGCTCTGCTCTTTCTCTTTCTTGAGAGCAAAGTCATAGACAATTCTAGGGCCCAGGTATGGAAAAAGTAGTATCAAGTAACAGTGGGTTTTAAAAAAAACAACAAGTTAGATTATGCATGCTATGACTTGGTGAGGTAGAACTTGATCCCCCAGAATCCTTGAGTCTAAATGAATTATCTATCAGCTGGCTGGCCTGTGAAGAAAGCCATAATTAATGAGAATCATTAAGGATTCACTGAGTTGTGTCAGACAAGCCTCATTTTATTTTATTTCATTTTTTAAAATTTTTGATAGAGTTTATTAGACTGTAGATTAAAGGAATGATGTAGATGCAACATATCTGTATATCTGTATTTCAACAAGGTATTTGACATGAGATTTTTGAAGGTAAGAGATGGAGAATGGGTTCCTGGATAACAGATAATTTAGATGGATTCCTAACTGGTTCAGCAGTGTTAGGTTCTTGAATTAGAGGAGGGCTCAAATAAGTGGAAACAGCAATTATGAAGGCTTTTATATCAAAGATTTGATGAAGCCTGGCTTGTCTGGAAAGTACTGAGTTTCTAATTTAATGTCTCACCACTTCCTTGTCTGTCTTCAGATCTCAACTGAGGCTTGGTTCCAGTTAAATGTGAGTTGCTACCGTAAGGGATAGGATGTGGCGGCTCTTGATTAATATTCAACATTCAAAGGAAGTTAGCTGGTGCGCTGTGAAAAACAACTTTTGTAGGATTGTTGGTTCATACAGGCAAAGACAATTTGGACTAAATGATATTTACTATAACCATTTAATCTTCCTCTCTTCTTCTCACAGTGTGACCTCTGGTGGCTCACCACTGAGGATACTATTGAGAAAAAATTACTGGCAAGCTTATGAATGACTAAGGAGTTCTATCATACAGTGACCATAAATGGTGTGAATCTACTTTTGCCAAGATATCCCCTTGGCAAGATATCTTATCTTTGGTGGTACTCACACGGATACAAGTTGCCCATACTAACTATTTGGCTCTTTGATTCTCTACAATAACCCCTCTGGATTCTTTTACCCCTAAGCTTTCCAGAAGAGAAGTATTTTAATAATGTCACTAGATGCCACTATAAACCATCTCAACCACTTGATCCAGCCAATCCTGGCCAAACCAACCACATGAACATACATATTTGTGTGTATAAATGCATAAACACACTTACTGACTTGCAGCATGCAATGTATCTATTCAATCTAATGCTTAAAATAAGCTTTTTTCTAAAGAGGCTTTGAATGCCCAGTACAATTCCTGGGTGTTAACAGAAATAGAAGAAAACAGAGGATGTGTAGAACTGGGGATCTCTAGAACTATATACATATAAACACACATATGTACATATATATTCATTGTATCTATAAATTTTTCTATAGTATGAATTTTATAGTTTTTACTTTGTTTATAATAACTGTGTATAAATATAATGGTAAATTTATGTAATTTATAAAAACTGTACATATATTTGAGTACATATTTAACATTTTTAACTGATGGAATGTTTCACCAAAAACATCTGGAGATAGCTCTAAAGGATGAGGGATGAAATGTGCCTCAAAAACTGCGGTTTAGAAGAACTGGGAAAATTGAAATTAATTAATGGTTAATGTAACACATGATATTTTAAAAAACAAGTGAATGTATGTGTGCTTGTGAGTGTGTGTGTGAGTGAAAGAGAGTTAATTGGATGGTTGAGGAGAGGGTTGTTCAGAAACATGATGCCAGAATATGTTAATACTATTTACAGATAACAGGAAAAACTAAACTGAAGCAAAAAGACTTGTATTTGGTTTTATGGCATAGTAGTACATAAGAACTATTTTACTTTAAAATTGAATTTCAACATGCAAAATGACTATCATGTATTATCTAAACTTATAGAATTTATTAGCTTTTATTTGACTGCAGCCTCAGACTTCATCATGCATGCTCATTCAACTACTGCTGTGGGCCACAGTGTCAACGAATAAAATATCTTAAGAATTACCTATAAGCAATGCCACCACAATTTTAGACTTAAAAAATTTACTAGTTTCCATTCTCCACATAATTTTAACTTTATATCTACAGGCTTAATAGTACTCCTATTACTAGATTAATTAAAAACAAAAATGAAATCCCAATGTTATAAATTTTGTTTGAAAAAAGGTCATTCTCTAATTAGGCAAGCAATGATGTTGACATGTCTTTAATCCTGCTCATTCTATATTATCATCAAGTCACAAGCTTTATTAAACTAAACTTTAAAAAGAGCAATTAGAATGAGTGAGGCTTACCAACATATAGCCTTCCCCCACAAGATGATTAATGGCTGGAGGATGAAAAGTGTCAAACTCCTCAAGATTTCCCTGGAAGGAAAAAAAAAAAAAAATGGGAAACACATTCTGAATTTACATTTTTTGGCAGTTATATGATGCTAAATTTAAGTCAGTTGATGCGATGAAAAAGGAGAATAATAATAATTGACACTTTATAGAGTAATGAAATTGACTAATGATTTGAAAAAAATACCATCAAAAGGGTGTTTATATTATTTCCTTGATGGAAACTATTATAATTCATTTAAAGAATAATTTAAAGAAAATCCATTTAAATAAAACATTTAAAGAACAAATATAATCCTTAAATTTTTCTGATATAAAAGTTCATGCTATAAGAAATTATTCACTGATTAACCACAAACACATTTTCTTGTCTTAAATGAGAAGTTACTGAAAACATAATATATTTTATATATAAGATCTTTACATCTGTTTTTGTTTTTCCGTGTTGCATAAGAAAATGAACCACTCACAATTTTTTAATGTTATACTACTCATTATTCACATATGTTTTCTTATAGATTCAGAAAGCATTGTTTATCAAATTATGCTTATTATCTATAGAACTCTTATCCCACATCCAAGTGACTGGTGTACTCTAGGATAATCAACAATTTTCAAATTGACAGCACAGTACTAAACATAAAATAGCGAGGCCATAACTATAATAAACCATATACATCAAAAACCTTAAATGAATCAGGATAGAGAATACACAAGCCAATTGATGAATAGTCACCAGACGCACAGCTCAAAGAAAAACTATAGACAATTAAATATTTCACTTAAAATCACACATTTAACAGCAGAAAATTGAACTGGGTGACAAAGATCAGGTGGTCCCACCAACTGTTTAATGATTGGTGGGTCATGTGCTCCTGAGTTCCAAAAAGAAATCACAAATGGCAAAATTTCTACCATTTACTAAACACAAAGAGCTGAGCATTTAGGGTTCATCATGATTCCCCATGTCTGATCCAAATGTCTCCTCCCACACACAGCCAGGCTTTGTATGTTTCTCTCTTCCTAAAATGTTCCCTTGCTACCTGTTCAAACGTTATTCATTCTTTCTAAACCAAACTCTGAACTCACCTAATCTATGAAGCCATAATCTTTTTTGCATTCATAGGCTTGTTCTAATATTAACACATACTCCATCATGTATTTTTCATATATGTACCTTCTTTTTTCAACCACATTTTTAGTTCATTGGAACAGCAATCATGTTCTATTGATTGTGTGTGTATTCAGAAATTCAGAACCAGTAGATTTCCGACTATGTGGTAGAGAAAATATTATATTTATACAAATATATGTATATTTGTGTATAGCTAGGTAGATAAATATAGATTACTTAGTTAACTGGAAAGTCTTGGTACTATACACTATGTCTAAAATGATCCATGTCAAAATCTCCTTTGACTGACCAAGAAATGGCTTTTGGTTTTGAAAGGAAGGAACTGCTCTTTCTGTCTAATTTGGCAAACAGTTCTCGCTCAGGACTAATAGAATACTACATTGAAACTAATTTCTTCTACATGCCTTTACTGAATAATGTTAAAATCTAACAAGGTGTTTCTATAACCTTCTGCTGAACTTACAAAGAACAGGTTCTGCAGAACCTAAGCAAAATAACATGTATTGAGTAGTTACTATGTCCCAAATGCTTTTTGTATATTATGTTGATCTTTTTTTTTTAGCATGATTAAATGCAAACTAATGAGGCAGAATTTGTTGATTTCTCTACTTTTCAGATGAGAAACCTGAAATAAAGAGACTTTGAGTTACTTCCTCAAAGCCTCCTAGTCAGTAATTGGTAGAGCTGGAATTTAAACGCAGGCAGTCTGACTCAGAGCCTTTCATTCTAACTACAATAATATGCTACCTGTGTCTACAAATCACATATGCTAGATAAAGGGGAAGGGAATGCTAGAAGGAAAGAATAAGAAAGATATTTTACATATTGTCAAAATGTGGAACTGACATTTTTTTTAAAGCCAGGAGCAATTCCTAAAGGATTCTACCCTTCACACCCCTTCCCCAATATACCCAAGGCAGTCTTAGAACCAGTATTTTCATGTATACAAGACGACATGTTATAAAACCATTATAGGATTATATATGGGAGTTTAAAACGAAAAATAAAATTTATTTTTAGATATTTACATGGGCATATTATCAAATATCTTTTATGTTACATTATAATTTAAATTGTAGAATTTAATTTTAGGTAAGATTTAAAATAGCTTTTAAATTTGGCCTTTACCTCTCTGCTTTTGAACATCTTACCATTAACAAATACAGCATCTGTAAAAACAGTATAATTTTGAGCTTTTAGTGCTATGGATTTCACATTTCCCTAAACCAACCCTTTTCCCTAAACTGTGCATGTTTCAGAGACTAAAGCAATATTTAAAGATTGTGATATTCAAAACTTATTCACAGGAATAATGCTACCCTTTCTTTCCAGGAGCTGATTCACAAGTTATTATAAGTCTTACAAAAAACATTTTTTTTGAGATTTATAGTATGCACTTAACTTTGAGATTAGTTATTGTCAATAGCATTCTCCCCTTTTAAAATTTAGGAAGAATGAGTCTCAAGCACATTGAATCATTGCTCAGTTTTACTCAAGTTGTTCTTAGAAGAACTTTCAGGGACTTCCCTGGCGGTCCAGTAGTTAAGACTCTGAGCTTCCAATGCAGGGGGCACGGGTTCAATCTCTGGTCGAGGAACTATGATCCACATGCTTCCTGGTGTGGCCAAAAATGTTTAAAAATAAATAAGTAAAATAAAATAAAAATTTAAAAAAAAGAACTTGAGTTTTTCCTCTGCTCTTTGAAGCTGGGTTTCCTGTTATTTCTTTTTGTTTTATTTCTTTTGTGTTGCATTGTTATCATTTTCTGGCACTTCATATTTTGCTTCTGGCTTTCACAGAAAAAGTGAATAAAGACTCTCATACACTACCCGCACACACAAACAAGAACAAGTGTGTTTCTTTTTAAATGCTATCTATGTTTAAGCCCCTTACTTATTGTTACATAAGGTCTGCCATTATAAATTTAGAAGTTCATCACTAATCTTCATACACACTAGTTATTTTAAAAAATTTGATGAACATCAATGTTACAAATTAAATCTTATCTCATGGTCACTGATTTTAATTCTTAGAGCACTAAAAGTGACTATGAATAGGTAACAAACACCAACAGTTAAGGAGACACATATTAATAGGGAAAAGGGAAAATTTATAAAGTACACCTTCTGCTTATAGTGAAATAAATTATATAAAAGAGGGAATTTCTGAGGGTTATAAAGATATACAATACAGAAAATAAGTGAAAATATTAAAAAGTATGTGCACTTATTCTGAAAGTTCTTTAGCCTCTTGTAATAAAGGATTTCTGTGAACAGATAGTTAATTAACATGCATTACCTAATAAAAGATGCATATGATGAAGACACATATAGTATAATGCTTTCATAAAATATAATCATGCAAGCAATTGGTCTCAATGCACAAAGCTAAAACTAACTCTGTATCTCACTGAAATTCGATCTCTCTTACAATAACCTCCTGTTATTCAATCTCTACTCCTTCATCTAAATCATAAATACATGTCCCTGCCTTTGACTCTTCTCCCAGTCTATCTCAGCCTCCTCACTCGTCTTACTTCCCTATCCAGGTTGATCCCAGGCTAACCTCCTCAGATACCCTCTAACCAAACCTTTATCACCTCTGCCCTCCTGCTGTCTCACTACCCTGCTAATGGAAAACTCTAGACCAACCTGACAGTCCATTTCCTCCATTCCAAATTTTATACTGCACAACTCTGACAACTTGAGTTCCTTATTAATGAAACTCCTAATTAATGGCTTCTTTATTAATAATAACAGTTTATTTTGTCCAAAAAATGGGCTGGAAAAAGATAAGTGAGTAAAAAGCAGCAAGACAGCATGCTTCTGATGATTAATTATAGAGCATTGTCCAAGAACCAGAAAGCCTATATCCTCATCTGTTTGTGTTTAAAAGATAGGAGAATATATGTACCCATCTAAATCATGGGATGTATTATGCTTCATCAAGGATCATTGCAGATTCCTGCTGGCCTGTAGGTCCAAAATAAGGTTCATTCTTAGGTATTCATAATTGGCAGCTGGCAGCACACCCCCCTGCCATTAACAATGCATATCTTTCAAATAAATCCAGTATTAGGTATTTCAAAAACTCATACTATTTTACTAACAATTTTGATAAGAACCAGAGCAAGTTAGAGAGGACAGAGTGCATACATTAGTGGCATCTCTGCTTTCTAAGGCCTGTGTGTATCCCTTTCACCATGACATCTGAGACACACCAATGGTAGCCTGTTGACAGCTAGATTGTGACTAAAGTGTTACCTACCACGCTTAATTCCCTGATGTTTCTGAAATATAGGTCTGGCTAAGCATTCTAAGGCCCTTTGGCTTACTGAACACCAATTTTTTTAGCATTTAAGGGTCATATCATATGACAGCCCACCACACAATGTGAGTCAACCATTTAGATATCAAATAGCAGAAGAAGATCACTTATATATGTTTAAGAAATTTGATCAGGTTTCCACAAACTGCACAAATATTTTTTTGAAATATGAAACAAATTCATTCACTTTACACTTAGTGAATGGTTTAATCAAGATAAGTTTCCTGTGGGAACAGACCACTAATATTTGAGAGGGCCACAGTCTTCATCTTATTGGAAAGTGTGTCACTTATCTTAAATACAAAAGGCTATTTTGTTTTGTTACACTGCAATTGTAGTATCCAGAAAATGATTCCACTGAAGGGAACTTGAAAGACAGCTCAAATATCTTACTTTAAAAGAAAAAGGAAAATAAAGCAAACAAAACCTTTCTAAGCTTTGCATTCTAGATAGCTTTTATTTTTCTCCATTCTCCTCTTCTCACTCACACCCTCTCAAAAAAGTGGTTTGCCTTCACTAACTCTATTTTCAAACCTTCTCTTCACGGCCTATGCACTTTCTCAGAGATTCAGGCATTGACATTGCTACATCTGGAGTTGCCAATGACCTCCATATTGACAATTCCAATATAGATTTCAGTTATTTTACCTGTCTTATTTAACATTTGGCTCTGCTGACTACTGTTACCATCTTAAAACTTCTCTCCTAAATCCCATGACACTGCTTCCCTATAGTTTTCTTCCTATCACTCTGGTTATTCCTTCTTAATTAGTTGTTCATGTGTATCATATGATATTTTTTTCTCAGCACTTCATCTTTGACACTTTGCCCTTCTCATTACATACCTTCATACAAAGCCATGGTTTCAAAAATAACCTATTACTAATAAATTCCACATGTATAGCCCCCAAACCCATATATCAAACTATTGGACATTTATACCTGAATGCCCCAAAGATGTTCCCAATTCAACTTATGAAAATGTTCAATCACCTTTCATCTATTAATCTGCTCTTGCAATCTCTATCTCTGTGAACAATAATAATAGATAACATTTATTCCACATTTACTCTGCACCTGACACTTGCAATATCTTATGCAAGCTCTCTACAACCTCATAAGGGAGATATTAATATTATCACCATTTTGAAGATGAAGAAACAGATGCACAAAAAGGTCATGTTACCCACTTCAATTCATACAGCTAATAAGTATTGGATATGGGATCCAAACAGATTGCCTACACAATTAACCACTACACATTGAAAGATATTTGCCCACTTGCACAAGTCAGGCTCTCTGGGATCAATTAAGATTTCACTTTTATTCACCTCAGAAAGCTGTCATCACTCAGTTTTTAGATTATGGGTACAAAGTACTTATTGTATCCATTTCCTCCTCTCCATTTCTATGGCTCCAACTTTAGTTTAAATCTTCACTTCTCATCTTGATTATTTGAATAATTATGGCTCTTTTTACCAGCCTCTATACTGACAATAAACTTTAATCTCTGGTCTTGATTCCAAACACTTTATTCTGCTGTTGTTTAAGATCAGTCTATGTAACCTGGAAAAAAGATATATGACTATGAAAAAAGTTGACCTAAATACCACCTTCATTTTCAACTGGTCATATAAAAAAGGCACATGCACAGATTTGGTGGGCACAGAACTCTTTCCATCTCCCACAGCACAATTTCCTAAGATAAAGGATAGAATTTCTAACCATCAAAAATATGATTGAATTGTCAAAAAACTGAAAGTCTATAAAAATTATGAAATAAAAGTCACCATTCTATTTGTACTTCGACAACTTAAAGTTCTCATTTGCATATATAAAATAATGCAAAGACCATGACTTTTCTCTCATGGAAAGTCCAAGGCATGCAAATTGTCGATGTCCCCACAGGCAGTTATGTTCATGACATGCCAAAATAAAGTTATGAAAAGAAAGTGTCTGTATGAGTTTTGCCTCCCAAAATTTAAAGTTTACTAGTCTCTAGTATCTGTATATGTTTATACAGTAATGAAATAGAAGTTGCATTAAAAATTGTGAAGAGTTACTCAAGTAAGCCAGATTACTATGTGAATTTAAGAATATTTTATTTCAATTTCCACCTGAAAGAAATTCTCCTCACATAAAAAACACATGTGTCCTAAAGAAAGTCACTAACCTTCTATGACTCTTTTCTTATCTGGGGAAAAGAACATAGGGAGTAGGGGTTAGTAGATGAATTCTAAGATCTTTTTCTGCTCTACTCTTCCAATTTGGGCAGATCTTTCAAGTTAGATAAAATTGCTTTGGTGACATCATGTGAATGATTAGAAAGGACAAAATGTGAACAATCAACAAACAACATTATACTGGCTTGGAGAACAAAGACTGTAAGATATTTGTGATTTACAATTTGAGCCTCACAATTTGAATTATTTTAATTTCCAAGAAAAACAACCCAGAAGCTTTAATGCCACTCCCCTAAATTGCTTTCAGTTAATGTGTACTTAATCAGAATCACAAAGGCATGCACATTGTTTTCAATAACAAATGGCTTTATTTCAAAGTGAGGCTATAATTGGAATAGAAAAAGTGAATGACAGCAGCAACCTCAGCATTTGGTAAAACTATACTCAGAAAAACAAGCTCAAACTAGAGGAAGCAGTGAGATGAGCAAGCATTTTTGGTTTAAAGGATCAATAAAAATGAATGCACTGATGTAATATTCCTGACCAGAGAACTCAAAAGTATTTCCGTTTTGTTTAAAGTCTGATGTCATTGAATTAAGAACACTCACACAGTTCTTTTGCAAGCAGGATGTAGCTTTGAATAAATAGCCATAGAGCACTTTCGACAATTGGTCAAAACACTTTAGATACATCTAATAGGGCGTCCTCGGAGCAGATGTGTTTCTGCCCAAACCGGCACTAGAATTCCAATCACACAGGCAGACACATCACTACAACCTAATTGCCACTATCCTGAATGTGGGATGCAACCACTGCTTATGCGTCCTTGTTTCTCCCAAATCAGCATTAGTGATCTTCTCAATTTAGCAGTCTGCCCAGGGCTGTTGGGAGAACCAGCAATAAACTACTTAGTAACAAGAGGCTACAAATTGGTTTGTGCTCCGGTGTTTATGGGCTTACATAGTTAATTTCTCTCCGAATCAGTGGATGGATTAAACATTTTCTTCCCTAGCAAGGAAAGGTTCTTTAAAAAATGAGATTTTAAAACAATCAGATAAAGAGAAAAAAAAAAAATGGGAGAAAGAATTTAGCAAAAAGGTATTAAATGCAAAATTAAATTGAGCACTGATAAACCTCACTGTTAAGGCCATTTAAACAAATTGAAATGTATTCTTCCCTCTCAGTTTCACATGAAGTGCAATATGCCCTATTTTAAAATTAGATAAGCTGCTTAAAAGCTATTACTGTAAGCTCCACCTTCTCGCTAACCAAATTTACTGTAATGTGGGTGAGATTGTTTTTCTTTCACTCTTTCTATTTGTTGTTTTGAAGAGAGTGATAAGTTTAAACTGTTTTTCATGTTCTTAAAGTAAATGCATTTCAATGTTTTTGAAAAATAAGAATGTAAAAATATATAGTATTTTCATTAAAAAGCACATGCTTTCTCTAGAAGAAAAAATATATTTAAACAACTCACAAAAACACATTATGCCACTAGTGAAAGAAAATAACTTTTAAAAGTAACAATTGTAAATGATATTTTAATTTTTCATGCCCACACACACAAAAATTTGGTTTGAGAAATATATAGTTGTATCTTGAGACAGTTTGAAATTATGTGAAAGACTGAGACTATATCACTGAAGAGTTTCCAGTTTTAATTTTAAATGTGCTAGAAACAAAGTAAGTAGAAATGTGAAATTCAATGGAATTGAATTCTGGCAAAGTCAAACTTAAAAGAACCAGATATCTAGATCTTAACTATAGAAAATAGTTTTCTCAGTCGGTCACTAAATCACTTTTTAGGGGCCTAAAATAAAATAGGCCCATGAAAATAAGTATATTTGGGATCAACTATTTCAAGCCCGTTATTTAACGCTACCTAAAATTGAGGCATGGGGAAGGAGCAGAACCATTCCCAATTGCCTTATTATATTTGAGCCTCTATAAGACTCACTAAAGTATTTACTATGAGCAATAAACCTAGCTTTAAAAATCTCAGCAATCTGGGTACCGCAGATATGAGAAGGCTGCTAATTGGTTTAATCTTACCAAACATTATAACTTTTTTTTGCACGATCAAATGCATGAAACGATTAAGCATTTTAAGAAATTTTATTACCTAAGGAAAAGAAAAGTTGTTGTTTCTTAAAGCTAACATAACTTAAATAAAACATAAAGTTTATTTATTTTTATAAACTTATTTATTTATTTTTGGCTGCTTCGGGTCTTCATTGCTGTGCACAGGCTTTCTCTAGTTGTGGCGAGCGGGGGCTACCCTTCGTTGTGGTGCGCAGGCTTCTCATTGCAGTGGCTTCCCTTGTTGCAGAGCACGGGCTTTAGGCGTGTGGGCTTCAGTAGTTGTGGCACGCAGGCTCAGTAGTTGTGGCTTGCGGGCTCTAGAGCGCAGGCTCAGTAGTTGTGGCACACGGACTTAGTTGCTCCGCGGCATGTGGGATCTTCCCCCTGCATTGGCAGGCAGATTCTTAACCACTGCGCCACCAGGGAGGTCCAAACATAAAGTTTAGATCCAGGCTGTCACCCATTAGCAGTTGCCTTCCCTGTGAATCCTAAATATAATGTATGATGTCATCCGCTCATGGCAAAGTAACATCCTTCTTAGAAGCACATCCTCAGTGACAGCATTTCTGGAATGTCATTCTAGCTCAAGTAAAGCAGCATCTGCAGTACTGCACAATCATCCTCAGAAGTATTGCTATTTAGAGGCAGAACGACAATGAATAATGGTAAGAAATAGGGCACTGCCCCCGTGGGAATGCAGTAGCAGAGGCAGCAAAATGCTTAAACTTCTGACTGCGATTTCCCAGAGATTTAAACACCAGCAAACAAGGCCCTGTAGGCATGTAAAAGATAAGAGTGAATTTAACCCCCTTTTCACCTGCTCAGCTGCCACAAGTGTCGTTCTCTACGTGTAATTTAAAGTTTATTCCATTTCTGGCCCTGCTATTGTGCATTCTGAGGCATCAGCATAAAGAGGCATGGGGAGATAGAAGACTCAGAGATCAATCCTGAAAGATTAATCTATTAAATGTAACCTATTAAAACACCATAGATGGCCAACTTAGTTAAAGGTAGCCCAATAGAGCTATTGAAAAGAAAGCTATTTATCTAGACTGTTTCCTAAGAACCCAGAAAGTTGCTATTCCGGCTCTGGGGTAGAATTCTCTCCTCAGCACTTTTACCTGCTGCTTTCCGCTGGCATTCTTATTAAGACGCACTTACCCTTAGGAAAGGTAACAAGATGGCTATTAGCGGGACTAAGAACACGTTCGTCTCCTTGAAGGAACTGACAGAAATGGTGCTGCTTGAGGAAGGTAAAATACAGAGAACTGAGAAGCAGTAGAGCACAACCCAAATGAGGGAGAATTCCAGAACAGGTAGGTGGAGGGCTATCTGGGTATGCTTAGTTTGGTCCCAACCCTGAAATATACTGTTCCTCTCCCTACCCAGTCTCATTCAACTAAATCTAAATGACAGCTACCAACCAGAACTTTTTAAAAACTTGAGAACGTTTATTGCAAACAGAAAACATAAAATTTTCAAGAATTCATTGGTTTACCTAATATGAATGTATTTCTGAAAAAAACTTGTCAATTCCCCATAATGTGAACACTTGAAGAGTTTAATCTAAGAGCCTAGAAAGAAAAAGCACAGTTTAAACTGAGAATACTTCAATTCTAATCTCACTTTTGGCACGTATCAAATGCGGGCATTTATTGAATTTTTATGGATTTCAGTTAGTTTCTCATTTATACAAAAGAGGGCAGGAGAGACAGATCACTTCTAAGGTATCATAGAGCTCTAAAAACACAAGGCTGTACAAAATTAAATATTTTCTGGGTGGGGATTAAAGAAAATATGAATTTTGCTACTGCCTCTTGGTTAGGGTTGGACATCAGATTATTTCTGCATAATAACCTGTCATGTATACGTAAAACTAATGGATGCTATTCACACCACCAAAGTGATTCACACCATTTCGGTTTGAAAGATAGCATATCCTTTGCTCTACTTAGAGATCACAATTATGTTTGGGGAAGAAAGCAATTTTGATATTCCAATCACAAAATTATCTTCCAATGTGCTCATTTATCCATGGAAAGCATTGCAGAAAACATTCAGTTGGCAATCCCCAACCGGGACTGGGATTTTAACTCCTCTCAATGAACTTCTGTGGGATGCATAGTTAACTTAGGGGTTCCTATGCTCCTTCTAAAAAGTCTGTAAAATTTTAGGTGAAGTGCATGTGTGCATTTTTCTGAGTTGTGTCATAGCTTAGATCTGCAATTCAAAGTGGTTTAGGATGAAAAGAAAAAAAGGTGAAAAGGTGGTTCTCACCTGAAGATCAACATGACAGAAAGAGACAGGACAAAATGTAATGTTTCTGAGGCGACATTCAAGGTAAAAAAAAGTAGGATCTGCCCACACTCATCTGCAAAATTCCAAAGGCTGATTTGTCTTTAGCAGGGTAAATATCCAAATGAGTGAATAAATTACAATTCCAAAACAGATATTTTGATCATAAACTGTTGACAACTGTGATTTAAATGAACTCTCCCATTTTAATTTACTGGTTATTTTTTTATGTTTTGTGACACAGGGACACAATTTCAGAATTTGCAACAAATATTTAAGCACATATCTTCCCTGCATAGAGTTCTTAACATGAAAGAGCAGAGGTCAGTCTGAGTAAAGTCATGGAAGGTAAATAGGGAACCTTGTTTCTTGTTTGACACCCTGCCATCTACCGTTGAACACACTTGCAATGCATCAGAACCATGCCACGATAGAATAGTCAGTCTCCCTAAAATTGTGTTTGTGTGTTTTAATAGGAATAAGAGAATAATATCTAAGAGGTTTTCCTTAGAATAATTCTCTGTGATGGAATAATATAGAAGACATAACAGATTATCATCAAATTTTAAAAGATATCAATTATGCTACTAAACTTTTCTTCATATGTAAAAACAAAACAAAACAAAACAAAAAAAAGGTATAACACTTAAGCCTTTGATCTAAGGCTCTACATCCAGGGGAAGATGTTTTCAGAAGTAAAAATGGAATCAGACTTGGTTGATACTTACAATCTTTCCACATAAAATGAGACTTAAGCTTGAAGTTAAAATCACTGTTGTATGAACAAATATACAAACAAAATAGCCACAAATGTAGAATGAAAGTCTAGCTATTGGACTAATCAAATAATTTGCTCTCATTTTACATTTCTCAGTGTTCACAAAGATTATCTCATTTGGCCATCTCCCTGTTAGATTATTAATATTATACTCAATGTATAGATTTGGAAATTGAAGCTCAGGGAGACTGGCAAATTTTCTCAAGTTTGCAGAGCTGGTAAGTAATAGAGCTGGGACCAGGGCAAACCTTTCAGAAGTTATAGGGCAGACTTTGTACCATCATGGAAATAGACACAATTTTAAATGATCACAGGATTATCATCCACTATTCTGATTATCTGGGGCCATTCAACATTCAACCTCCCTTTTGCTGCTAGTCTATGAGTCATTTCATTAATAATCAACTAATAATAATGGTTCCAAAATCTCCTATATGTCCCAGTGTGACAACTCCTCTCTCTCTCCGTCATTACAGATGGTGGATACAGGAAGGTCTGATGACATATTTTGGGAAAGAAAATTTATTCAAGATTTAGAGATCAGGGGCTTCCCTGGTGGCACAGTGGTTGAGAATCTGCCTGCCAATGCAGGGGACACAGGTTTGAGCCCTGGTCTGGGGGGATCCCACATGCCGTGGAGCAACTAGGCCCGTGAGCCACAACTACTGAGCCTGAGTGTCTGGAGCCTGTGATCCGCAACAAGAGAGGCCGCGATAGTGAGAGGCCCGCGCACTGCGATGAAGAGTGGCCCCCGCTTGCCGCAACTAGAGAAAGCCCTCACACAGAAACGAAGACCCAACACAGCCAAAAATAAATAAATAAGTTTTAAAAAAAATAAAGGAATTCCTTAAAAAAAAAAAAAGCGTATTAAAAAAAAAGATTTAGAGATCAAAATGAGGTCTTTGAAGTAATCTGTTCATCTTTTCTTCTATTCACATTATTAGGAGACAGTTTAGAAAACACCTATAACTTTTCTTTAGCCTAACTGTCATCCTTTTATTTCCCTACAGACAGTTAAGAATTTTTCTTAATAAAAACAAGCATAATTTGGGAAAACATTTTAATAATTGGAAATATACTTAAAATGGAGAGGAGAGAAATCATGTTTAAATATTAGAAGAATTTCATATAAATTGAGAGTCTGGGAACAAGTGGGTGGGCATCTATAAGAAAATGACTCCAGGATTACCAATCTGTCACTATTTTAAACAAAAAATACCCTTGCTTATAGAGGACTAGTTATATTGTAAGCTTAAAACCAAAATATAGATCACAGAAATCTTAATAACTGGATATTCTTTAAATTCACTACCTGTGATATAATTTAAGAGTATATTTTTTCACCAATCATTTTCAGAACAATTTCTAGGCAATTTGGAGTGAATGCAAAATGGAATGAATAAAATAAATTTGGCTGATGTACTATTAAGCTCTATAAACTATATTGTGCTATAATAATTACTATTTAAATACATGTAATTTGTTTAATACTATTTCATAATATGTACATATGACTACCTCAGGTAACATGTCCCAGAAAAAGACAAACATATGTTGTAAGGCATGGCCACTAGTCTGCACTGTTGTATAAGAAATATTAATTTTCACTGAAGTATTTCTAAAAGGAACCAGCTCCGTTAATGCTGTATTAAGAATCACAACTATCAGATCTCAGGTTTATATTTGCAATTTTCTATAAAACATTATATGGCAAATCAGTATTGTGGAAAATATTAAATTAAAACAATATAAAGCCATCAATGTTTCCCCTTTTCTTCTAAATTCAAGATAATGGAATTTTTAGTATTGATATTGATAATTTATGAAATATGAAATATGTTAAGCTACATAAATGCCTTCCTTTAATTTGATGCATTATACAAAAATGTTCTAGCAGCTGGCTGTAGCTAATGATCAAGTAATTTGCCTGCACATATTACTAACAAACCATCATAAATAGCTTCTCTAGATGGCCTCATTAGTGATTTTAGATAAATACGGTAAAGCACATACATTAGTGATAATTTTTATATTATATTTTGCTTTATGTAATTGTTTTCTCAGTTATCCATAAACATTTTTAAGTTTGTTAGTTAAAGCACAATTATATCTTTGGATTTTTAACCCTTTTTCTACAAGTGTCTTATACTTCACTGACAAACTTGAGGAACTGTTAAATTACAGCCTCAACACTCAAAATTGTTTCAGGATTTGGGAAAATGGACATTTTAAACTAAAAGCAATATTGTAAACTCTTCACCCTTATAAAATGTTGTTTCAAATACCCTATATATATATATATTTTTTTTTTTCCTAAGTATCAATACATGACAGGCTGAAAATCAGAATGAGAAATGTAAAAGTGTATCAGAAGTTGGCTTAGGGTTCTTCAGTGTTTCTCAGAAAAAGTCTACCTAAATATATATACTATTTACTTGCAACTTCACAATGCTATATTTCAGAGAAAAATATATTCAATCAAATATGCACCATTTATCTGAAAAGATATGATGGATGATTACATTCAGAGAACAATTAATATCTGCCACTCAGTTAATGAATATGAACAAGTATATGCTGTTATTCTGGATATGTCTATAGTGAAAGCAAGATAGTTGAACCAAACACCCACCTTGTTTAAAAATGAAAATACCACAAAAACCGTGGGGGTCTCAAAACACTACTACACCTGTCATATAAAAATCTGTTTTGCACACCCAATGAAAAACAACTACAGACATCCAAACTACAATATTTTAAAGGTAATAAGCAGATCAAATATACACGAAAATTGGTCATTCAATTTTAAATGCCATGGATATTTTGTTGCCATGGATATTTTACTTCTCAAACATCTCTTGCCATGTTGTGTAACAAAGAATATTTAATCTGGGGCTTCCCTGGTGGCGCAGTGGCTGAGAATCTGTCTGCCAATGCAGGGGATGCGGGTTCGATCCCTGGTCCGGGATGATCCCACATGCCGCAGAGCAGCTAAGCTCATGTGCCACAACTACTGAGCCTGTGTTCTGGAGCCCGTGAGCCACAACTACTGAGCCCATGTGCCACAACTACTGAAGCCCACACGCCTAGAGCCCATGCTCCGCAATGAGAAGCCCCCACAATGAGAAGTCCGCGCACTGCAACGAAGAGTAGCCCCTGCTCGCCGCAACTAGAGGAAGCCCGCGTGCAGCAGCGAAGACCCAACACAGCCAAAAATAAATAAATAAAATAAATAAAAATTAAAAAAAAAAAAGAATATTTAATCTTTAGGAAGAATAATGTCATGGCAGCTCATCCATAGTTTGAATATTGCCACCTATAGTACGTATAAATTAAATTCATTATTTTGTGAACATAAAATTACAAGGTCTGAAAACTATAAATGTGAAGATGTAACACTCATGTGTGAATCCTTGCTCCAAACCTTCAATAAGTATGTGGCTGGGGCTTGTGTCCTAAACTCTCTATATCTCAGTTTCCTCATCTATAAAATGAGAATAATGATAGTAACTACCTTGTAGTTACAGGCACGAGATTATGCCTATAAAAGTCTTCAGCATACCTAGCATTTACTATACATGCAGTGATTGTTGGATATTCATTATTATTATTAAATTTATTTTATTAATTTGAGGAGATAATAGTCTTCAGAGTAAATCAGGTTGCATAAAATGCAGCCAAAGAAAATATCCTTCTTATGTTTGCAATTCACCATCTCTGGACTTTTGTTTCAACACTCCCCAAGTAATTATTTTTTCCACCATCACATCTCCCACATTTACACACCTGCCAAAATCTTGTTTTGACTCTGTAAGTATGAAAACATTGGAATTTCATTTTTCATGTAGCACACCACCATACATAAGATAGGATAACATTGAAAATTTGGGTTTTATCCTACACTGTCAACTTGTATATTTGGATGTGAATACTTGATCGATCAGTTGGTTGACCACAGGCAATTCATTTAACTTTACAAAGACATAATTATTTCATCTCTCAAAGATTACTATCCAATTTCTCAAAATTGTTGCAAGCAATACAGGTAGAACTCCTAACATAGAACTATTAGCTCCTTCTCACTACCTATCAAATCCTATTTATTTTTGTGCCTCTTCCCAACAGGATTGCCAAGCAATCCTCATTTCAGGTAGTTCCCATTACAACCGAGTGGACTTCCTAGTTTCCTAACACGAGCATTAGCTGCCTCCAGGTTGATATTTGCTCTGCTCTTGAACCCAGCTGTCTATTTCTTGCTGTAAGTAGGAAACATATAAAAGGTTTCCTAGGTGAGACAGATGTTTACACATTTCTATTGCCATGTTTTCTAACAGCTAGTGTCTACTACTTTCTTGACCTTCTGCTTTGTTGTACTGCTTTCCTTAACCTCAGCCCTCACCTCCTTTGTGCTCCTTGTCCTGACTTGCTGCCCTTGACTTCTTAAATTATTACAAACTGTTTCATCTTTTGGTCAACAAGTGCTCAAGATTCTCTAGTCTTCAGTACCTCAGGTCTGCTTATTGATTTTTTAAATCTAGTTTATATCCATGGCCTGATGGTGGCCTTTGACTTTTGTGTATGATATGGCTTCTGGCTTCTTATATAATCTTTGAACTGTGCTTCTGGCCTCACCCCTGCCATTTGGATTTTTTTTTTTTTCCCATTTGGATTCATTACAGCTGTCTTCTTGTCTGTACATCCACTGCTTTATTTTGGCTTCCAGTTTCATTGCATATCTTGAACCCTGACTTCACCATTGATTGAGTCTCATCTTTCACTTTTTTTTTTTTTTTGAGTCTCATCTTTTATACTCCTAATTTCATAAAGACTCCTATTACTTATAACTGCTCTGGAAATTAGAGAAGGAAAAAAAAGTCTATGGAAAGGTAGGATTTAGGACCATTAGCATTTACAAAGGCAAGTAAAGGAGTTTCCCATAACCTTTGATTCTTATATTTAACCCTCTTAGCTCGTAGCTCCTTGGCACCCAGGAAACAAATAGTGACAGTCAATCCCCACCCTTTCTCCCCACCCCCTCCAAAATCCTATTTCCAGGTGTTTCTTTCATTAAAATGCTAACGAATTATAATTTAAATGATAAGCCTCCAAAATATATCAAAGTTTTAAGAGTCAAGTTCAGTAAGCAGAAAGAACACAAAAGGTGGTTGTAGGATGATTAGGATTAGGATGTCTTGAATTATACTAGAAGTGGAAGCCATTTGAGTCATTAGGGAGGAGGTCCAACACTAGGTTAGTTCAAGAGCAGGAGAGAGCTGCAGCCCTTGAATGGGACATTGAGGACATTGAAGAAGAAGGTTCAAATGTATAAAATGTAAGTGGCAAAAGCAAAATGAGAAAAGCAAAGCCTTATAGGAAAAAGCAATGATGTCAACTGCAAGCTGTCACAGGTTCTGGTACCACTTCCACGTGGCTATTGAGGAACAGAGGTAAAGGGTGTGGGAACTGAAAGGGATCTGTGCAACAATCTACTGCAGCCTCCTCATTTTTTCAGGACTTTTAACATACATCATTTCCTTCCTGCCTCTGTGGGTCCATACTTAGAAACTTTGGCCCTGCATGTTCAATGCTTTCAGAAATAGTAGCTCCCTTAGAACATACTGAACTGGATTAAAAGAAGCAGCTTCCCTGGCAAAAAAATCTATGTGTGTATAGAACACATTTTGCCATCTGTCCCTTTCTCCACTTTAAGTTAGGTTCCCTTTTTTATATCAAGTGACGCAATGCTGCCACATCTTTTGGGTCAGTGTTCATAGTCAGAGTTATGAGGGAAATCTTTTGAAGGGAAAGTCAAGTTACTATATACTATGTGAGGGGAACTGAGAATTTTCCAACAGTAATTTTCTGCAGCTAAATATGAACCCCAAATACTCTTAATAAGGAAGAACAGTATATATTAAGTAGGGTAGGTTTTCCTTTAAATATATTTTATGTATTGTTCATAGCAGTAGTACTTGTACACACGCAGTGCCAACTCCATTATAGAGGAGTAGAAAGGCTTGTAGGCCAAGTCTCAGTACCTAAAGTAGCAAAATTCTTTCACCTGGCAGACTTTTGAGTGAACCAATTAGTCAAGATTAAGCTTAAAGTAGCATGACCTATCTCAGAATCCAGTAAATTCTTTTGATGCTTATCATAATCTGATTGTAGCACTTATAAACTCTTTTTTATGTATTTATTTATACTTCCATTAGGATATAGGTATTTTTTATATTTTTTATGTATTTATTTACACTTCCATTAGGATATAGGTTCTGTGAAGACTGAGACCTTATCTGTCAAGTTCATTCCTTATTCCAAGAAGCTGGAATAACAGGCTCCAAATAAATATCTGTTGAATTAGAGAACTAATTAATGTCAATGTAAAAATTAATTTGGTTTGGTACAATAAACCTGGCAAACCTTGCAGAACTGTTCTGAATAAGTAAAATTATGTTTTCAATGAACAGTTATCTAATAAGCCAACAATTTAAAAAAATCTCCACAGAACTCTCTCAAATGCATATTCTTACATTACTTTATTTTATTATGTTTTTCAGTCTTAACATTAAATTTACTCTCCAATATTTTGGGAGTTGTGATTCTTTATACTCTATTTAACAACAATTTATTAGAAAATTACATAAAGTCAAATGTTGATTCACTTTCCTTTTTCAACTTTCTGAAAAGGGTAAGCATATATAATGCTTATTTTTCACAAACATAAAAAATTCTTAAATCAATGTAAATCATCTATTATCCCATGCTATGATAAATGTACCTTAAGCATAATAAAAGTTGCTATATTCTCACAACAAAGTTGCTATATTCTCACACCCACATAAAAAAGAAAAAAAAAATGCAGAAGCCATTGAAAACTGTGTACCTAGTATATTATTCTCCACAAGCATAAAATGAAGTCATTTTTATTTTTAAGCAAAGAGTTCATTTTGTATGTTAGAGAAGAAAAAGAGAAGAATCTTCATATTTTGAAGAAAAGAGTACTGTTTTAGGAAAACATAGCTTAGTTATAATTTGGTAATTATTGTTCCGTATTATTCTCCTTAAAGTATTAGACATCATAACCAGCACTCACTCATCTCCCATTGTGAGCCCTCTCCCAGCCAGTACATTTTAACCCATCCTTTCCTGTTTTTAGTCATGATGTGACTTTTTTTCTCCATATTGTCAGTGACGTTACCATCTTTCTTTTCCTATGTCAAGGGACACTGATTTGCCTCTTCTCTGCCAGCCATCTTATTCTCCTTTGAAATATGATTATGCTTGAATTCTCTTGGTATTCAGATAAAGAATGCTAACAATATTTTAATTTTCAGATTCATGTATAACTTAAAGATATACCACCATCACCACATTTTTACTTGGTTAATTATTTAGGCTTCTCTCTGATGATTTACATTGCAATGCAATCTTCAGATAGCATTTTCACAGGCCTCAGAGGCTGCTCCACCTGGCCGTATAAATCAGTAGCTCCTCTAAAACTACTAAAGTAGAGGACAAGGAGGAAAGTTTCTTTAAAGATGAGCTCACTCAGAGTGAGCTTAAAAAAGGCGCCTGCTTAGCGGCAAACTCCCAAAAGAAGCAGCACAGGAGGGAGACGTGCTAAGAGTTGGAATGGTGTCATTCCCCACCTTCAAGTCATCTGTTCAACTGTAAGCTGAGAATATTGAGAAACCTGCCTTGAAGGTAAAATCAGGCCAAGCTATGCAAAAGAGGAGAAATTGACATTTATGGAGCACCTATAATATTTCAGGTATTGTGAAAGTGGGCACTCTTCACACATTTTTGGATTTAATTCTAAAAACAAAATGAAATGGTTATCATCCCCAGTTTTCCCCCACAGGTGTGAAAACTGAAGCTAAGGTCACAGCTAAGAAGATCCAGGCTTAAACGCAAATATTTCTCACTCAAAGTCTGTGTTGTTTTTCCCACTCAAGTATCACAAACTTTCTTCTTACCTTCAAATTCTTCCTTTTTTCCAAGTCCACCCATCTACTTCCTTCCTCTCCCTTTTACCTCTCTTCCCTTCCCTACCTTCCTCTAACAAACATATTAAGCATTTACTATGTACCAATTACGATGTGGGATATCAAAAATAGTAAGTCATGACACTCACCATGAAGAATGTACTTTGCTTTTTATATTTTAACAATATTTGATGGATAACTTCTACATAACTATCTAAATTTTACACCAATGTAAAATGTGCATAATGTGCTTAATGAGTGAAAGTATATAGGATATTAATGAATTTTCTCCTGAGGAAAATAGATAAAACAAACATTGTTTGACTCTTAAGATGATTATGTAAGCAAAATATAAAGAAACTATATGAAACTTGAAAATGATTGACTTATGACTTATATATGCTTAAGATGAATGATGTTTTGTTAATAGACAGAGCTGAACTGATTTTCAATCGCATAATAAGCCTTAAAAGATGTTTGGCATGTCATGTTTTAGCTGCACAGGTGAGGAATCAAGGCAACCCAGTATCTTATTTCTGCCATCATCTTCCTTTTAGCCCTGAGTAGTCTGTTCTTTGTTTCTCATGGTGGTTTTCAGAAGTGAGGGGGAAAAACTGAGGCACTTGGTCAGGTGCTTGAATATTTCATGGTGAATGTGGTATATTGTAATTAAAGGAGGATATGAATGTGGACATTCTCAGAGGGTGAATATAGGATTACTATATTTGTGTACCCTGTATAGATCATTGATTCTATCTAGAAACAGTTACCCTTTAAATGAACAGCAATTGAGCATTGGCAACTTTTATTTACTTATTTTTTTATTTTTATTTTTATTTTTTTTGTATTGTTCATTGAGGTTTTTAGGTAGTATCTCATATCTTTTACTTTCCATAGACTGCTTTACACATTTTACCATTCTATTTTATGAACTTAGTAGAAGGTCAGAACACATGATAGAATGTTGTGTTGTTATTTCTGCCTTTATACTGGACTTGGGCACATTTCATACCGCTAAAAATAACTTAGATGTGAATACTTCCTTGGTTTATTAAACTCTTCCAAAGTAAAAGCCTGTCCCCAGCCTACTCCATTTGAAACTAGTCAGAACTATAACAGAAAATCTGCAATAGCTATCAGTAAGAGGAAAATATTTGATAGATGTACAGTAACCATACAAATGATGTTGTATTTAATAATCTATAGACAAGATCCATAATCTCTATAATTTGAAAAGATAGTCAACAGAAGCCAGCAGAGAGACTTTATGTGTCTCTGCTCATGTGGACTTTGAGATCTATAAGATATGCAAGATTTGCAGATTGATATTTGCCAATTACACTCATAAACTTCTACTTGCATATTTTAAAATAATGGAGATGTTTATAAATATCCACATAATAATTATAGCTAATCTTAATTGAATACTTACTAACATCAGACCTTTCACATGTACTCTTTCATTTAATTTAGTCTACTTATCTATGTTCTAATGAGGGAGATACTATTTTTACCCCAGTATATAGATGATAAAAATGAGACTTGGAGACTTGAAGTAACATGCCTGAGGCTACAGATTTAGTAAGTGGTGGAGCCAGGATTTAAATGCAGGAAACTGACTTCAGGGTCTTCACTCTTAATCACTTCCTTATGTTATATGGGGGAACTATCATGACTTCTGAGATTTTATCCAACTGTTCAACACCATACAGACACAGTTTTATAGTGTCATCATATTAATTGGATGCCATAGCATAATATGACCTTGGGAAAGGAGCAACTAATGAAGCACACTTGTTCTCATTCTGCTGTGTGTGACCTCTGAGAAGTCCTTCTTATGAATACATCCTGAAGTACAATGTTCCTTTAGAGGACCTGACTAGCTGAAGGTTGCAGGTGCAAAGACTGTCAACAAAACAAAACACCTACAGAAGTGTAACCTCTTTTATAAGCTGCTGGAAAGGAAAAAAAAACTACTGAATAAAGAATTACCTAATTCTCAGTCTTTTTTTTAAAATAGTAAGTCAGTTCACTTTTTAAACAGAACTATGAATAACTGTAGGTACAACACCCATCTTTGCAAAGAGCTCCACATCCAGAAGGAAAATCTAGCTTCCTCCCAAGAGTAATTGTGATTCTGTTAAGTCCACAGGAACATAATATTGATCCAAAAACACACTTCTCTATTGGGAGTCTTTGAAAGGGATTTAATGAGCCATATTCTCCCTGCATATGGGTGATGTCCTGGGAATAAATTAAGCTCTTTTGCAAGCTGAATTAACTCTTTCAAGCCACTTAAGTATTATTTAGTGCACCGAAGCAGTGCCTTACAGACAGTCTGTCTTAAAATTTATAAATTGTTGAACCTTGAAAATTTTGCCTAGGTATTCACTTTCGGATTATTATTTCTGGTTATAAAAATAGGTGAATCTGTTATCACATGGAGAATTGTAAGCCTAAGCAGAAATATAATATTTATAAAATATAAGGTAATGGAGAGATAAAAAGACACTGAACTGGAAGTTAGGAGAGTAGGTTCACTAGATCCTTTTCTGTCTCCAAATATATTTCCTTGGGGAACCTCTTAAATTTTCTTGAATTTAGTCTCCTTATTTCTGAGGTGCTGTGGTTGTGAATCAGATCTGGAGGATCAAGAAGGTTGTACAGTAATTATAAAAAAAAACTGCACATTTGCACTGACATCATTGCCTACAGATGTGATCAATAACTGCTGCACTACTATATCAGGCTGAGGCCACTCGGGAACACAGAGGGTGTGACAGACAGTTTAATAGAGGACATGTAACGCAGAAAATAGTTACCAAGAGGTTGAAGAGGTGAAAAGCCAACCAAGGAATGGAAATCAAGCAAGGCCTTGCTACTAGCAGCATTAGCTATTTGATATCAGCTGAAGTGAACTTTCAAACAATCACACTCTCTCTTGTAGAGTCCTAAGGACCTCCCAAAGGACAATATTTACAGCAATACATCTTATGTGCCATTTGCTTGGAATGAGCTATGGTCTGAGGTTAGGATCTACATCGGCTGAGAGACTTCTAGGGGACAAGACTGTAGGATCGGTAGAAAAAAATATTTATTAACAATATACTGGCAGAACATTTTATAAGACATCCTAGAACCCTCAAGTATTTATATCTAATTAAATGGTCACCAGAAGGCTTCCACTGTAGAAGAGGCCTTTAATCTTAGCTTCCAGCTATTCTAGTGCTTGCCATGGTGAAAAGACCGGAGGATACAATGAGTACCATGAAATCATCCTGTTTCTTCTACAAGAATGCTGGACTTTTCCGGCAGCTCCCACTCCCCATAAAACCCATGGAATTGAGGGTGTTAATTCCAAATGCAGAGGCAGATTCTGATTAGACTAGACATGTATAGCAATGCCTGCATGTTCTCCCCATTTGGCAGTTACTGGTTTAGGAACTGAGTCTTAATTCAATCAACACCTGGCATCCAAGGCCATCGTTCTTGGTCCAAAAGTAACACATGGCAGTCAAATCAAACAACTGTTTTCCATAACTGAAGAGAAGTTTTCTCTCTTCTTGTCTTTCTGAGGACAAAAAAACCCTGAAATCGTGCTAAAATCATCCTGTGAACATGATATAGTTAGCCTAAATTCAAAGCTGATACACCAAAGAAGACAGAAACAAGAGAACTGTAGGGAAATGGTACCAGACCCCTGATCATAAGACACACAGATTCTACCAGGGTTCGTTTCCTAAGGTTGCCATAGTGAAGTACCATAAATGGATAGCTTAAAACAATAGAAGCTTATTGTCTCACTGTTCTGGAGGCCAGAGCCCAAAATCAAGCATAGGCAGGCCCACACTGCCTCTGAAGGTGCTAGGGAATGATCTGTTTCAGACCTCTCTCTTTTAGCTTCAGGTAGGTAGCCTCAGGTGTTTTTTGGCTTGTAGATAGATGCTTGTCTTCTCCCTGTGTCTATTTATGTGTGTGCCTATTTGTCTCTGTGTCAAAATTTCCCCTTTTTATAAGGACATCAATCTTACTGGATATGAGCCCACACTAATAATTTTATTTTAACTTGATTATCTCTGAAAAGACCCAATTTCCAAACCACATCACATTTTGAGGTACTACTGGTTAGAACTTTGACTTATCTTCTTTGGAGGGCACAATTCAACCCATAATAGTACCTTACCTTTGGATTTCCTGTTATTCAAAGAGACCACATATACTTACATTTTATACAAGTCTGGGTTTTCAGTTTTAGTCCACAGTCCCATAATTAATACAAAGGCTAGGCGAGGAGTTAACAAAATGGACTCTTGCTAACTGTGGCTGAGTGCTCAAGTGCCCATCCACAGTGAATCAAAACTAAAGGTATCCAATCTTGTTAGGAGGCTAGGCATTGTCGTAGGTAAAGGGGCAAAGAATTGGCCCCCTCCAAACTATGATTCTTTGGTGTAAGGATTATCTTGAACTGACTATTTTTTAAGAAACAGCAGACACAGGAAAAGTTCTAAAACTAAGTAGCAGTTACCCTTAGTAAGGGACGTTTACACTGATCTTCATGTGTAAGGGTTTCTCCCTCTTTATACCAAGAAGAAGAGGCTGACTGACTAAATCTCTAGAAACTCTTATCAATGGTGAAGGCAAGACTTAAATCTGCATAACAACCATACCTTTGTTTAATATGACTTTCCTGATAGCCTTCCATAACTAGTTCCCCCAACCCCCAACATCTTCTTTTATCTTTAGCTGGAGCTGCTATTTAAGGTGTTGGCTTGGGCCATTTCAGGGAGTTACTCAGTTTTCCTACGTATCTCCCATGTATACAGGAGGAATACATGCTGTTAAACTTCTGTTTATTTTTCTCCTGTTAATCTGTCTTTTATCATAGGGGGTTTCAGTCAAGAACCTAGAAGGGCAGAGGGAAAATTATTTTTCCTCCTCAACATAGGCCACTCCATTTGTCCCTATTTGTGTCTTCTCTTCATGTAGGATCAAAAAACTCTGCAAAGTTATATAGTCTCTTGCTTTTCTGGTACTCATGTTCAACCCTGGTATAGGGATGGAGCACCACATGGAGTAATGAAAAAGTAAATGTTGACCAAAAGATACTTTAGAAAAATAATATACGCCTAATACATACTCCATAGTACAGATGCAACTAGCATTATGGGACTATGGGCTGGGCAATGCTATTTAAGAATTAATCCTCATACCAATTTCTCCCTAAACATTTGGAGTTGTATTCATAAGTTGCAGAATAACTATAAGAAATTACAATACAAGTAAAAGAAAAATTCAGGACCTGAAGAAGCACACCCCTGCTCCATGCCATTGATATGGATGTAAAGTAAGAATGACTTCAGTCTGTTTTTCCTTGGGAAAGGGTGTATTTGTTTTGGGTTATGCATAAGATAATTACATTTTTAAAAACGAGAATACTCTTGAAATTTCAGGATATGGGTATACGTATAGCGCTAAGAAGACAGGAGTCGGAACGTAATGAGTATTCAATTGTTTTGGCTACTCAGCATCCCTTCTCTCCTTCTCCTGCTGACAATATCCCTTTTCCATTCATTCTTCTAAGTGATTCCCATGAAGCTGAGCATCATAGTTCCTGATGTCACCTGAGTCATAGGGACTTGACTAATGGGATTTGTGTTTGACCAAAGATGGGCCGATAAGAGTCTTTCTTTGGGGAATTTGAATTTTTTCCAGAGACCAAATCTTCTTAAGCTGAGTTCTCTAATGGAGCATTTAAAGAAGGTCCACAAGTTTATAATACTCATATTTCCTGCCCATTCATAGCACCTGCATTTACTAGACATTGGTTATGCACCTCTTTCTTTAGTTTTGTGAGCTATTCTGGTATCCACCTCATTTGGTTCTAGATATGCTAAGTTTCTGATGCTTTTTTCTGTTATTTGAAATAAAAGAACTTTAATTGACACAGTACCTAGGACAGTATCTGGTTCTCTGTATCACGATAGGTTGGAGTTCCCTTTTCTGTTTTTGTTATAGAACTATTTTAAAGGCAAAAAGTAATAAAATAAAGTGAAATAAAATAGAATAAAATTAAAAAGTTCATTTACTTTGAACAGGTATGTACTTGCTCAGTTGAATGTAATACAATTCTTTTAAGTGAATGAGAGCAAATGAGTAGAGGCAACTCCATTAGCCTCATTTATCTTGCTAATAGCATTATGTATTGTCCTGAAGCAGTAAGTTCAAATTTAAGAGGATTTTAGGGTCTGTTGAGTCTCATGACTGAGCCAGACTGGAATAGGGAATTAGATTAGAAATGTTCTTCACACACTCATGTTCAGTAGGCTGCCCACATTCACAGCTTCCGTGTTGAACAATGCTCATGGGGCTTCTCCTCAAGGATTTACATACCAACTGCGGGTAAGTTTAAGAGAAACATGACTACATGTACTCCTGGGAGGCACAGTTACACTTGCAGGCAGCTATTGGGCCATTCCATTATAACAAGGCAGTTGCTTGTGCTAACCATTCCCTATGATAATTTGCAAAGTCACTTAGAGTGCAGTTTGTTTCTTGGATGACTCTTCTTCATTGATAACCTCTTATTAGATAACACCTGTAATTGATAAAAGTTCAAGAGAAAAAGGTTTTATTCATCAAAGGATGATCTTACTTTGAATTAGAGAGTTTAGGTGCTTAGTATTTGAACAGATTATACCTTTGTCTTTCCTTTGTCCTCTATTTCTTTACTGATATTTTAATCATGGATACAGCATTAGATATGAGGATAAACAAATTGCTGTTTCTCAAATTACGTATAATTTCTAAGTATTATAAACATAAAAACACCGTATCTGTTAAACACTCTAGGATAATAGTTTAGAAATTTTAAAAAAACAAAACAAAAAAAAAACTACACTTCACTTGTGGATATTTTTAAAGAGTATAGGTAATGTAAAAATTGCTTTAGAAAATTCACATAAAGGTAAAGCATCATTATTAGATAGTTTAGGATAACAGAAGCAAAAATCTTTGTCTCAAAATACCACTGCATTCATGTTAGTGCACAGATAATTTTACTCCTTATATTAGTGTTGAGTATCAACCAGTTAAAAAATCCTTATGAATTTCTATGTTAGATGTTTCTGATATTCTATTCACATTTAAGTAATATGAAGAGGTACCACTGCATAATGCTTTTGCTAAAATAGCTTTCTCCACCAAAGTGAAAACCTCCTAAAATGGCCCTAAAATTGATGATAATAGCGCATTTCATTTATGTCCTCAGCTTTCCAGTCCCAACTTTATATTTGCTTTATAATGTTGAACTGAGGGTTTATTGGTTGAAAGAAAATGAAAAGAAGAAGGAAGGGGAAGGAAAGAAAGGATGGGGGGAAAAAGAAACCTACTTTCTAAAATTGAAATCGACTCAGAGACATTGTTCCATCCACAAATTCTCTCTCCCTAAAAGAATGCATTGTCTTCTAGCTACTCAAAGTGCCATTACTGAGTTTCTGTTTGAATTAAATACAGATCAGTTCATGTGTATAAAATTATGAAAACCTTACCAAAATTTAATGCATAATTTCAAGTGTTCAAGTTTGTCCACTAGAGTGCACCATTGTAATCTCATGAATATAACAGAAATGTGTTAATGTATTTTTTTAATGTACATAAAAGAGAAACACAGTGTTAAAGAACAAATTGCATTTCTTAATTGCCACCAACCTCTCAATAAATGACAAATTGCATGCAAATTAGATTTAATTTACCTTATGTTTTGTAGGTTCACAAAAGCCTTTTTAAAAAGCCACCTCCAAGTATTTGAAAGTTCTGCATGTATTTTTCCCATTATCAGCATACCAATGACAAGAATTGTTTTTACTTTTTTTTTTTTCTTTTTTATGGAATGTGAGACTATAAAAGGAAAACAATGGTCACATCTAGGTCAGGTGTATGGTGTTCACCCATGGGTATCAGGTTTTCTTTTTCATTTAAATAGGAAAAAGATGTTCGCTCATTTAATTACTCTCCATTGCTATCCTCCTGTCTGACAATGAAAATGCATATTGAATTCTATAGCCACAATAGGGAAGGATAATGCATATCCTGCAACAGGAAAGGGGAAAGAAGAAAAATAGATAACTTGCCCCAATGAGCAAATGAATCATAAAAATTAGAATGGAAAGGACTTACTATGCAATGAAGACTACAGCTCAGGGAAAACACAGTTCCACTTATGCTTATTTCAGATTATGGGAAAACACAGTTCCACTTATGCTTATTTCAGATTACACTGCTTAGCATTTATACTCTTCTTCCAACAATAGCTCTGTCTTCCCCTTTCTAACATCACACACATCCCATAATTGTCTGTAGTAGCTTTTTCCTCAGCCCGAATGAGGTTGTTTTGAAGGCTAAGTTCACACGCTAGAGTAATTAACTACATAATTGGTCTAGAGTGAATCTTATATTGTCTTCTATGATACCTTCCTATTCCCCATCACATCACTTAATAGAAGCTGCCACTATTTCTAATGCCCAAATCAGGAGATTCAAGAGGTTGATTTATCTGGCCATAGGGGGAAAAAGGAAAGGACTGGAAACATTCTTTGCACATAGGGACCGGAAAATAGTTTAGGGCTGCAGATTAGGTTTTAGAATGAATATCTTTCTGTTTAGGTAAAGTGAAGGTTTCGGGGGATTGTAATCATCATCCTGGGTGACGATGATTTTATACCAGTGGTTCCAACAGTATAGTTTCTGGACCAAGCAGCATCAATATCACCTGCAATTGCCAGAAATGCAAATTATTGAGCCCTACCCAGGAATACTGAATCAGAAACTCTAAAAATGGGTCCCAGTGATCTGCGTCTTAACAAGCCCCCAAGGGGATTGTAATGCACACCAGAATTTGAAATCACTGACACATACTGTTAAAAGAATTTCTGAAAAAAAAAAAAAAGGTAAAATCATGACTCTCATACAATTTTAAATAATCATATGTCAATTTACTTAACTCATTAATGAGAGGTAAAATGCTATAACCAGTTCAAAGGAGAATTCAAATAACTACACATACCTAGGAAATAACAAATGCTGAAATGAATATACAAAAGATGTACGACCACTCTATCCACTGGGCAATAATCAATTGTATTCCATCAAACACAATCCATTTGCTCTTCTATGAATCATTGTATTATTTTTGGTTTTCCACTTCCACTTTCAGTTTTCTACACCAGGGTTATAAAGTAGCCACTGTCACTTAGGGAAAGGTACCTTAGTCAAGACAGTATTTCTTTTTTCCTTTTGCTCATTTCAAAGTCATATATATATTTTTTTTTTTTCCTTTTTTCTCCTGACAGTTTAGTCCACTTATGCTCCCCTAAAGCTAAGTGTGGTTAAACATCTTTAATCTTGGGATTTCTGAGCCATCCCATCTCAAAATGTCCATTTTTATGCCTCAGATTCTAGCCACAGATCTGTTTCCAATTGACCTCAGTTAATTAGTTAATTCTCAGAGAATATGGGAATGAAAGCGATGAAATAATATGCCTTTTTTGTAGGCACCATTTGAACATTATATCGTCCTAAGAATGAATGTCAAGAAACAACTGTGTAAACAGAATCCCATGCAGTATCTTGAAATTTTAGTATAGGAACTAAATTAATATGATTTGCAGATTTTCTGAAGGGCAGAGAATTCTGCTAAATAGACAGTAGGAATCTACCTTGTGAAGACAATCAGCTGTAACAAAGTGAGTGTCCTAATATGTTATTGTATGTAATAAGGTCAAGGTCTGAAAAGAAGAATTGTGTAAATTCAGCAAAATTCAACTGCTCCACTTCTGTCAAAGTTTTAACCAATTCATACTGACAAAGGTACTCAGGTTATAAAACTGAAGCTGTTAACAGCAGCAAAAAAAAAAGTGTATCTCATTATCTCTCTTAAGAAATGTGTTCCATTTGGGATATGGGGATATATGTATACGTATAGCTGATTCACTTTGTTATACAGCAGAAACTAACACAACAATGTAAAGCAATTATACTCCAATAAAGACGTTAAAAAAAAAAAGAAATGTGTTCCATTTAATAATTACTGTCAATGCCAAACTGGGTTTAATTGTCTTTAAAGCATCTAATGATGAGGAAAGACTAGTACAGTATAGTAGGGCAGGGGAGCAGAATTTGCCACTCCAAAGAATGACTCTGGCATAAGGATTATTTTAGGCTGGTTATTTTCAAGAAATATCAAAGGAGAAGCTCTGAAAACCAAGTAGAAGTTACCCTTTTGTAAGAGACATTTACATTTTAAAGGGAAGTCTCCATTTGTAAGGGTGTCTCCCTCTCTGTACCAAGAAGAGGAAGATGACTAATTCTCTAGAATCTCTTATCAGTGGTGAAGGCAAGACTTAAATCTGCATAACAACCTTACCCTTGTTTATTGTGCTGTGCCCGCAAACCTCCCACAGCTGGTTCCTCCATCCCATAACATCTTCTTTTGTCTTTAGCTGGAGATGATAGTTAGGTGGTAGCTTGGATCATTCTGAGGAGTTAGTTTTCCTGGGTATCTCCCATGTATACGGAAGGCATACATGTCATTAAACTTGTTTGTTTGTTTTTTCCCGTTAATATTTTATTATAGAGAGAGTCTCAGCCAAGAATCTAGAAGGGCAGAGGGACAATTATTTTTCTTCCTGTACAATAGCAGAAAGAGTTACGAAAAACAAAGCAGGAATTCGGGGGATTTAGATCCAGATCCAGATCTTTAACTGGTTTGGTGAACTTTGATAAATCATTTATCTTCCTTCAGTCTTAGTTCTCATATCTTTGAATTGAGGAGACCTTTATTGTATGGCAAATACTGCATACTTAAAAAAAAAAAAAGATTAGTTCTAATGCCAAACAAGTGAACATCATATGCACGTGTAGGGGAGGAGAAAATTAGTTTTCCTACTACCCTCCTATGTTCTTCAGCTGAGATCCTATAAATTGGACTAACAAAAGACAGATCGACAAGAGAAAAGCATACACATTTATTTAATAGACATTTTTATAACACTGGAGCCTTCATAAGGAAATAAGGACCTGAAGAAACAGTTAAACCTAAACTTTTTTTTTTTTTTTTAGTTTTTATTTATTTGTTTTTGGCTGCTTTGGGTCTTCGTTGCTGTTCGCGGGCTTTCTCTAGTTGCGGCGAGCGGGGGCTACTCTTTGTTGTGGTGCGCAGGCTTCTCATTGCGTTGGCTTCTCTCGTTGAGGAGCACGGGCTCTAGGCACGCGGGCTTCAGTAGTTGTGGCTCACGGGCTCTAGATCGCAGGCTCAGTAGTTGTGGTGCATGGGCTTAGCTGCTCTGCGGCATGTGGGAATCTTCCCGGACCAGGGCTCGAACCCATGTCTCCTGCATTGGCAGGCGGATTCTTAACCACTGTGCCACCAGGGAAGCCCCTAAACTTTTTTATATTCGGCTTAGTGAAGAATGGAAAGTCATAGAAAAATGTGATAGGAAAAAAGAGTATGAGCTAAGGATAGTAAATTGGCAGAAACTTAGCAAGGTCTATTCATCTGGATTCCTATTGGCCTACCTCTATCTTCGGAAATAAAGATGCTCCTTTCCTCCAAATACAGGAAGCACATCTCTCACAAGTGGTTCCTGCTTCAGGGGCAAAGTGGGAGGTCAGGGTCCTTCCTTCACCTGACATTTCTCACATTCCTTCAGTTAAAAATATTTAATATGCCCAGGTGCCATATTTTGGGAGAGCATGTTCCAAACTCCATCACACTTGAGTATAAATATATAAAATTTGGCAAATTATGGTCTGAAAGTTGTGGAAGAAAAATCAAAATGGAGTCAGTGTTGCTAAGAGGGCTCTCTAAAATGGACCCAGGAAGCCACTGAAGAAGTATGGCTTATGCACATTTCAGCCTGGATGGAATCTGACCTTTTGACCACTTATTGCATGCTAAGAAAGGCATCTAGAACATTTGTCAGAAACTCAAGATACTTATTGGACCGTTACCCTAAAATAACTTGTGATTCCTTAAGGACAAATATTTCCTGACTTGAATCAGAGTTAATCACAGTTCTTGACAGGCAACTTTAACAACCTTGTAGCTTTTGTTTTTATCAGCCCCTGACTCTTTCTCCTCCCTGGAACACTCAGTTTTACCCACGTTTGTGTCTCCCAAATCGCAATTCCTAAGAACCCAAACAAACTCATATCTCATTTGCAGCCTTCTGCTTTGTTTTTTTTTTTGTTATTTTTTTGGGTATTTTTGTCAACAAAGTGCCATAATTTTCAGATACTGGACCTGAGGTATGAAGGTGGATGGAAAGTATCTTGTATTTCTTGCAATCTAGCAGTACCATCTAGTTGAGAGAAAATCAGACTGCCAATAAAATCTATCGTAGATAGCAGTACTTTAAAAACAATAACAACAACAAAAGCCTCAGAATCTCTAGCTTCCATTGGATAGTCCTCAACTTTAAAAGCTGAAAAAGATCTACTATTAGCCAATCTTATGACTAAAACATCCTTTCACAGCTGTCAATAGCGATGATAATAAAAACACACCAAATCTGTTCCTTAAACCTTCATAAATTTTCTGGATGTTTCTGGGTTTTTTGTTTTGTTTTGTTTTTTTCAGCTGGTAGTGTATGTCCTTCCCTTATTTTTCACTTAGTGAGATCTTCTTTAGACTTCAATGTATAACTTAGAAGATTTTTTTTTTGAAGTTTTGTCTAATGCTCATCTTCATCAGAATTAGTCCTCTCTCTTTGTTTCTGTTAAAAATTCTCTATATTTCAAGTGGTTTTTATTTAATTCTGCCTTGTTGAACAGTAAGCTATTTAAATATTTATTGCTGACTATTGTAAGCCTTTTGTGAGGCAGGACCATGCTGTTTTAACTTATCACCTCTGTGCCCAGCAGAGTACTGAACTTTAATTAGTTGCACAATAAATTCTTGCCAAATTTGAATGATATTCCAAAGCCCAGCTGACCTCAAAAATGAACTAAAAATGTGATAAGACTATATATATATACATATATATATATATATATATATATATGTATATATATATATATATATGTATATATATGGCACCTTCCTGTTCTGTCTTGTCTCTGAATAGGGGGTGAAATGTATTTATCTTTGATATCTGTATTTTTTTTTTATTTTCAGTCAATTCAATCTCATTTTAGTCATAGGGTTGCTGTTAATGATACTCAAAAAAAAAAAAAAATCATCAGGAATTCTATAAGCTTGACTCTCTCCAAGAAGCTCAGAGTAGGTTCAGTTTCATCATTCCCTAGAACATCTTCTTTCTTATAAAATAAGAAATGAGCTTCAAAGACATTAAGCAGTTAGTTCACAAAAACCATGAGACAAGAAGCTTGATCTGCTTTTTCATGGGTCTAGGCCAATGTCCTACATATTAAAGCAGAATGCTAAAACTGACATTATGGCTCCACAATTAGTTCCCTCAAACTTAGAGTTTATGCAGCCAATAGCTGACTTGAATTGTAACATTTAATTAAGAACCAGAGAAATCCACTTAGGTATAAAAAGATGTTTCCAAATATACACAAAAATGTGCCTTCCCTAGAATGCTGCAGTGTCTCTGCAAATTTTCAAATGAATTCCTCTGCCTATATTCTGCAATGATTTGGATTTTTTTTTAATGCTTTGCAGGGATCCAGAAGAATCATTATTTCCAGTTTGCACATATTTATTGCCTGAGAACACAACTCTAATCCAAGGTAACTGGTGCAGAGTTGCATAGCATTAGTCAGTGAGCCCATGGTTGCTTTCTGTCCTTGGCTATGAGCCCTATAAAAGTCTGATTTTCAACAAAACACAAAATACCATGCAGCTTTGTCATGCTCAGATGGCTTTACTTTTCATGCCTGAAGCAAGAACTCCATTAGGATTTTTTCCTGGGAGAAGGCCTATTCTGTTTGCTTGCACCACTAGACCATTTGATTTTTGTTATACTGCTCTACCATTTTCACTACAAATAAAATCAAACTTTTGGTCTGATACATTTGAGTTTCTCAGGGCCTGAGAGGAAATATTCTTTTAAAGAATTTACAGATTGCTATGCTCATGAAGGCAATTCTCAAATACCTTCTACCAAAGAAGAGCTGAAAGGCACGGGTAGAAGGATTTCAAAATCCAATCAAGGTACAAAGCAATGAAGGCGGCCCATGATTTTTCCTTAAAGGTTTTCCCTGAAAAACTGGGAAAGAAAGCATTCATCAGTGATTAAGAGATTAAGGGCAATGCATCATGACCAATTCCATTTGGGGAGTTGGGAAGACTGGTCTCTATTTCAGATTAATTTGTTATTTATTAGTAGTCCTTTGATGTTATTGGTATCACAAAGCACATGAAACAAATGCAAAATTTCCATAAGACATTATTTTGGAGATTGCACATAAGTAACTACATTTTCTCCAAAAATATTTAAGTTTCCTGATGTTAACATCTCCTAGCAAAATGTCATTTCCCTTGGAACTTAAAGTGAAATAGTTGTTCCCAGTAAAGCTAATGGTCTGTTGAAAGAACTAACTGTTGGTCTTTTTGCCAATTCTGGAGGATACTTTTCCTTCTGAATGTCAGCCAACGATTTGGGTACAATTCATTAAAAAGGTGACAACAAAGCACATCTTGTTACCAATATAACCTCACATTTCAGAACCTAAACCTCTGCCTTGTGAATATGTTTCTCCATTTGCATACAAAGAAGCAACAGCAAACTTAACACCCATTTCAATGGCTTTCCCATCCACAGTCATGTTTCTATATCTCATTTTCTTTTGAGGAGAGACCCTTTAACCATCTCATTAATAAAAGCCATTCATTATATTTTTATCACCAGGTTTCAAAAAATATAAACGTAATCACCTATATGACTCACTTTGACTCGCTTGATATTTAATAGCTCTTTTCATGGAATAAGATGAAAATGGGGGAGTTTAAAAGCTGTTATTTTCCACAGGAAATCATACCTCCCTGGGAGGACTTCCCACTTAGTGGCTTGTTCTGTATGGCATTAGCATGAACTGTAGTTTCCTTTAAACTTCTTCAATGCAATGAGCCTGAAGGGCTGAAAGGCCACCATCTTTCTCTATGTCCGTGACATCCAAAGCAGTTAAGTTCCTTGGCACTTCCACTAAACAAAGTCAAGTTTTCATTGTCTTGCTCTTGTTGTGTGCATGTTTTTGCTTCTGGATTGTTGCTTGTTTCACCACTACTGTGTTTACTGCCTCATATATTCTTGATGATTTCATAGTATTTGTACTGTCTTATGTTCCTCGAGTCCCTGAATGTTGGGGTAAAATGCTTCTTATGGAAATCTCACTCCTCATCGAAAACTCTCACTTTGATACAAGAGTTGGGTTGTCTGCCTGAAAAAAAATAGCTTCGGCTTCAGAGATGTTCTTTAGATTGTATTGCTCTCCAAACAGGAAAAAGAAAATTGTATGTTTGGCAGTGCTTATGAGGACACGGTTGGTGGCACTATTTTCTCCAAGCAAGTATTGAATGGATGCCCCAGGATAAAATTAGGACTGCAGGGCTTGGTGCTGTGAATCATGAAACAAAATAACCAAAACCCTATGCTTCCAACCAATTTATAAATCCACGGATCCTTTGGAGGGGAGCAGTACCATCTACCTCCTGTTACTTCAATTTGGCAAAAGTAGCTCTCTCTTAGCTGGATTGTATATTCTGTTGTATTATGTGGTAACAGTAAATAGCTGGAATTATAATGGTACCTGTTTCTAAAGAGCCTAATGGATTTTATCATTTTTATCCATTTTTAAAAAATCTTTTCTTCATTGTCATACATTTTCCACAGAGCACTAACGTGATTTTAATTTTACTCATGTGGAAATTTGTCACAAAAAGGAAAACAGTGAGGTTTCTAATAATGCTAATAATAAAACCTAAAAGTGACTGCCTTTTATTTGTTAACACTTACATACATGATCATTAATCCTAAAACTCTGCAAGGAGGTTATTAGCTGCTTATACTTAGGAGAGAATGGAAATTCAGAGAGGACAAATAATTTGGCCAAAGACACGCTACTGTCTAATGGTAGAGCCAGAATTCGAAACAAAGTCCCTTTAATTCCAAGGACCATATTTTTTCTACTCATAGCCCACCTCCTACCCCAGTGTGCTAATAAATATTATTTAACTATCTCTCCAGATGAAAAAGTCCTGACTGTATTGATATATAGCATTTGCGTATTTCCCTGACCCTACCATGACCAATTTTAAGCTACTGAACATGGAGTTGGGAAGAGATGTTATCAGTTGGCTCTTGGGATTTGGTACCGGCTGACTCCAGCACAAACTGGATCGCAATTCAAACTTTTTCCTTTCATATTTCTGATATGATCTTGGGTCCCTTTGCTCTAGGTCTTCCAGCTTTGGTAACCAGGAATGGATTCAACTGGTCCATTGAAATTAGTAACACTTTCCAGGAACACTATCAATTACAGAGCTGCTTCTGCTTTATGAGAAAGGCAATCAGACATAGGAGAAAGCACACCAGACGAGAACTGAGAATATGTGATACTCAGTTTAAGTTCCAAACCTGCCACTCGGTTGACTGAATGTGGGGAAGGTAATAGAAAACACTTGCCTTGCTAAGCCTTGGCTTTATGATCATGAAAAGGGAAATATAGTAAGCACCCTATCTTAGTTGCCTTCAAGGTGAGTAACGTAAAATATGATCCACCTTTAAGTATCTTATAAATAATAACGTGATAAAGGTATACAGTATAATTGACATCAATGCTATTCTTTTTTCCTTTGAGTTAGTCTGCCACACACTCCATGCCCTTTCACATACCAACTATTTAATTTCATCTACATAAAAATGAGACTAAATTAGAAACGATGCAGATTCTACAGACCCAAATAAAATAGAAGTGACTGTTTTCAACCACCAAAGACATATTCTTTCACTTTTTTCAGCTCCTTTAAGCCAATACTTGAAAAATAATGTAATCACAAGAGCTATTAATGCACTTTCTAACACTGTGCATATTAAATCCACTACAATGGAACACACATTTCCTTTTTTTTTTCCCTGTAGAGTATTTTATATTATTTTATTTTATTTTATTCTTTTACTGGAGTATAATTGCTTCACAATGGTGTGTTAGTTTCTGCTGTATAACAAAGTGAATCAGCTATACATAAACATATATCCCAATATATCTTAGCTCTTGCGTCTCCCTCCCACACTCCCTATCACACCTCTCTAGGTGGTCACAAAGCACCGAGCTGATCTCCCTGTGCTATGTGGCTGCTTCCCACTAGCTATCTATTTTACATTTGGTAGTGTATATATGTCCATGCCACTCTCCCACTTTGTCCCAGCTTACCCTTCCCCCTCCCTGTGTCCTCAAGTCCATACTTTATGTCTGCATCTTTATTCCTGTCCTGCCCATAGGTTCTTCAGAACCTTATTTTTTTAAGATTCCATATATATGTGTTAGCATATAGTTATTTGTTTTTCTCTTTCTGACTTACTTCACTCTGTATGACAGTCTCTAGGTTCATCCACCTCACTACAAATAACTCAATTTCGTTTCTGTTTATGGCTGAGTAATATTCCATTGTATATATGTGCCACATCTTTATCCATTCATCTGTCGATGGACACTTAGGTTGCTTCCATGTCCTGGCTACTGTAAATAGAGCTGCAATGGACACTGGGGTACATAACTCTTTTTGAATTATGGTTTTCTTAGGGTATATGCCCAGTAGTGGAATTGCTGGGTCATATGATAGTTCTATTCTTAGTTTTTTGAGGAACCTCCATACTGTTCTCCATAGTGGTTATATCAATTTACATTCCCACCAACAGTGCAAAAGGGTTCCCTTTTCTCCACACCCTCTCCAGCATTTATTGTTTGTAGATTTTTTGATGATGGCCATTCTGACTGCTGTGAGGTGATACCTCATTGTAGCTTTGATTTGCATTTCTCTAATGATTAGTGATGTTGAGCATCCTTTCATGTGTTTGTTGGCAATCTGTATATCTTCTTTGGACAAATGTCTATTTAGATCTTCTGCCCATTTTTGGATTAGGTTGTTTGTTTTTATGGTATTGAGCTGCATGAGCTGCCTGTATATCCTGGAGATTAATCCTTTGTAAGTTGCTTCATTTGCAAATACTTTTCTCCCATTCTGAGGGTTATCTTTTCATCTTGTTTATGGTTTCCTTTGTTGTGCAAAAGCTTTTAAGTTTCATTAGGTCCATTTGTTTATTTTTGTTTTTATTTCCATTGCTCTAGGAGGTGGGTCAAAAAGGATCTTGTTGTGATGTATGGCATAGAGTGTTCTGCCTATGTTTTCCTCTAAGAGTTTAAAGTGTCTGGCCTTACATTTAGGTCTCTAATCCATTTTGAGTTTACTTTTGTTTATGGTGTTAGGGAGTGTTCTAATTTCATTCTTTTACATGTAGCGGTCCAGTTTTCCCAGCACCACTTATTGAAGAGGCTGTCTTTTCTCCATTGTATATCCTTGCCTACTTTATCAAACATAAGGTGACCATATGTGTGTGGGTTTATCTCTGGGCTTTCCATACTGTTCCATTGATCTATATTTTTGATTTTGTGCCAGTACCATACTGTCTTGATTACTGTAGCTTTGTAGTATAGTCTGAAGTCAGGGAACCTGATTCCTCCAGCTCCGTTTTTCTTTCTCAAGATTGCTTTGGGTATTTGGGGTCTTCTGTGTTTCCATGCAAATTGTGAAATTTTTTGTTCTAGTTCTGTGAAAGATGCCATTGGTAGTTTGATAGGGATTGCATTGAATCTGTAGATTGCTTTAGGTACTATAGTCATTTTCACAATATTGATTCTTCCAATCCAAGAACATGGTATATCTCTCCATGTGTTTGTATCATCTTTAATTTCTTTCATCAGTGTCTTATAGTTTTCTGCATACAGGTCTTTTGTCTCCCTAGGTAGGTTTATTCCTAGGTATTTTGTTCTTTTTGTTGCAGTGGTAAATGGGAGTGTTTCCTCAATTTCTCTTTCAGATTTTTAATCACTAGTGTATAGGAATGCAAGAGATTTCTGTGCATTAATTTTGTACCCTGCTACTTTACCAAATTCACTGATTAGCTGTAGCAGTTTTCTGGTAGCATCTTTGGGATTCTCTATGTATACTATCATGTCATCTGCAAACAGTGACAGTTTTACTTCTTCTTTTCCGATCTGGATTCCTTTTATTTCTTTTTCTTCTCTGATTGCTGTGGCTAACACTTCCAAAACTATGTTGAATAATAGTGGTGAGAGTGGGCAACCTTGTCTTGTTCCTGATCTTAGAGGAAATGGTTTCAGTTTTTCACCATTGAGAATGATGCTGGCTGTGGGTTTGTCATATATGGCCTTTATTATGTTGAGGTAAGTTCCCTCTATGCCTACTTTCTAGAGAGTTTTTATCAAAAATGGGTGTTGAATTTTGTTGAAAGCTTTTCCTGCATCTATTGAGATGATCACATGGTTTTTCTCCTTCAATTTGTTAATATGGTTTATCACATTGATTGACTTGCGTATACTGAAGAATCCTTGCATTCCTGGGATAAACCCCACTTGATCATGGTGTATGATCCTTTTAATGTGTTGTTGGATTCTGTTTGCTAGTATTTTGTTGAGGATTTTTGCATCTATGTTCACCAGTTATATTGGTCTGTAGTTTTCTTTTTTTGTGACATCTTTGTCTGGTTTTGGTATCAGGGCGATGGTGGCCTTGTAGAATGAGTCTGGGAGTGTTTTTCCCTGTGCTATATTTTGGAAGAGTTTGAGAAGGATAGGTGTTAGCTCTTCTCTAAATGTTTGATAGAATTCGCCTGTGAATCCATCTGGTCCTGGGCTTTTGTTTGTTGGAAGATTTTTAATCACAGTTTCAATTTCAGTTTGCGTGATTGGTCTGTTTATATTTTGTATTTCTTCCTGTCTCAGTCTCTGGAGGTTGTGCTTTTCTAAGAATTTGTCCATTTCTTCCAGGTTGTCCATTTCATTGGCATATAGTTGATTGCAGTAATCTCCCATGATCCTTTGTATTTCTGCTGTGTCAGTTACTTCTCCTTTTTCATTTCTAATTCTATTGATTTGAGTCCTCTCCCTTTTTTTCTTGATGAGTCCGGCTAGTGGTTTATCAGTTTTGTTTATCTTCTCAAAACCAACTTTTAGTTTTATTGATCTTAGCTATTATTTCTTTCATTTCTTTTTCATTTATTTCTGATCTGATCTTTATGATTTCTTTCGTTCTGCTAACTGTGGGGTTTTTTTGTTCTTCTTTCTCTAATTGCTTTAGGTGTAAGATTAGGTTGTTTGTTTGAGATGTTTCTTGTTTCTTGAGGTAGGATTGTATTGCTATACACTTCCCTCTTACAACTGCTTTTGCTGCATCCCATAGGTTTTGGGTCATTGTGTTTTCATTGACATTTGTTTCTAGGTATTTTTTGATTTCCTCTTTGATTTCTTCAGTGATCTCTTAGTTATTTAGTAGTGTAATGTTTAGCCTCCATGTGTTTGTATTTTTTACAGATTTCTTCCTGTAATTGATATATAGTCTCATAGTGTTGTGGTCGGAAAAGATACTTGATACGATTTCAATTTTCTTAAATTTACCAAGGCTTGATTTGGGACCCAAGATATGATCTATCCTGGAGAATGTTCCATGAGCACTTGAGAAGAAAGTGTCTTCTGTTGTTTTTGGATGGAATGTCCTATAAATATCAATTATATCCATCTTGTTTAATGTATCATTTAAAGCTTGTGTTTCCTTATTTATTCTCATTTTGGATGATCTGTCCATTGGTGAAAGTGGGGTGTTAAAGTCCCCTACTATGATTGTGTTACTGTCGATTTCCTCTTTTATAGCTGTTAGCATTTACCTGAAGTACTGAGGTGCTCCTATGTTGGGTGCATAAATATTTACCATTGTTATATCTGCTTCTTGGATTGATCCCTTGATCATTATGCAGTGTTCTTCTTTGTCTCTTGTAATAGTCTTTACTTTAAAGTCTATTTTGTCTGATATGAGAATTGCTACTCCAGCTTTCTTTTGATTTCCATTTGCATGGAATATCTCTTTTCATCCCCTCACTTTCAGTCTGTATGTGTCCCTAGGTTTGAAGTGGGTCTCTTGTAGACAGCATATACACGGGCCTTGTTTGGAACACACATTTCTATGACCAAGTTGGAGCAGAAGGGAAGGTCACTAACCGTGGAAATAGCATGAAATTCCAAGAAAAATGAGCACAAAAACATGCTCTCCCCTTTTGCACTTTTGTTTAACATACATGTTGCTTTTGTATTTTTGATCCCTTTAAATACATCCAGCTAATCCATAAAGAAGGCTTAACTGAAATAAAAGGCATCCTATGCATTTGCAGTCTGCCTTCAGACTTTTTTCAAGTTAGGCTTATTTCTTCTTTTTAACCACTTTGTTTATCAGTATAATCTTTGCTCATCAGCAAAAGTCGTGTGTGTGTGGTGTGTGTGTGTGTGTGTGTGTGTGTGTGTGTGTTTCCTGTTTTGGCTGCGAGTTCCCATTCAGCCATTTGGATTTGGCAGCTTGGTTTTGCTCTATCATCCAAAGTTTAGAACCTTCATCTCTTTACAAGATGGCTTTCATTGCCTAGCCCTGTGCACACTGTACAACTTCCATCTATCTGTCCAAGAAGGGAGATAAGACATCTGCCCTGACCTTCTGAACATGAGCAGGCTGGAGACGGTAACCCAGTAGGAAAAATCCCAGACTATGAGAAAGAAGCAAAGTTACCAAGGCTTGTTACCAACAGAGTGTAAACAAGACACTCCCTTTGTGATACTCAAGTGCAATCACAGTTTATCAGTCTGATCTGATCTTTATGATTTCTTTCGTTCTGCTAACTGTGGGGTTTTTTTGTTCTTCTTTCTCTAATTGCTTTAGGTGTAAGATTAGGTTGTTTGTTTGAGATGTGAGTGTGAGCACCTGCAAAATCATGCCATGAACATTAGCCCCTTTCTGGATTGTGATGCTATATTATGCCAGGCTCCCTGTTGAAGTTGGATTTTCTCCTCCACATACCAACTCCAAACTTCCTGACAATTTGTTAGCTGTAAATAGCTCTAGTGGCGTTGCTCCCAGGATTTCTCTTGAGAGAATGTTTTCCCCTCTCTCACAAGACCAGATGCAGTTACCAGACTTAGCGTGTGAAAGTCTGGCAAATGTTTGATTAGGTGGCTGGCTTAGCACTCAAACTAATCATCCACTGGGGCTTTGCTTTTGCCTTCAATAAAGGAAGATCCCAATTGCCTAATTAATTTTTTTTTTCTAATTTGTGGTATTTCCAAGAAATAATGACTCTTGTTCTTTGTTTCAGGGAAAAAAAGGAACAGTGGTAATCAAGAATCAGAAAACATACACCATGACGATTATGACATCGCTTGAGAAATGAACAAGCTGAGATGTTTCTTTATCTTGTTGGCTTAAAATTTTCTAATTTTCTCCTAAATTTTCTCCATAATTTTTGATAATTAATGTCCACTATATTATGTTTTCTATACAGGAAGGAATCCTGTATATTTAGTGCTCAGCACACATATCAAAAATACCTAGCATATAACGGACACATAGTATGAATAAATCTCTAGGATACTGTATTAGTTTGCTAGGACAGCCATAACAAAATACCAAAGAATTGGAGATTTAAACAACAGAAATTTACTCTCTTACAGGTCTGGAAGTTGGAAGTTTGAGGTCAAGGTGCTGGCAAGTTTAGTTTCTCCTGAGGCCTCTCTCTACGCCTTGCAGACGACCACCTTCTCTTTTTGTCCTCACATGGACTTTTCTTTGAGCACGTGTACCTCTGGTGTTTCTTCCTCTTCTAAGAAGGACATAGGTCCTATCAAATTAGGTTCCCACACCTATGACCTCAGTTAATCTTAATTACCTCTCTAAAGGTCTATCTTCAATGATAGCTACACTGGGTATTAGGGTTAACATGAATTTGGGGTGAACATAAATCAGTCCATAAAAGGAACTTTCTCAAAATATGTCCTACAGACATGCTGATTATTGTTCAAATTCAGATTCCTGGACAGAAATCAACATTTATTGAATCAAAATTTCCAGTGTAAAGCTTGGGAATGTGAAATGTTAATAAAAACAAAAAGAGTGATTCTTTTGCTCAATAAAAATGGAAATTGCTATTATAGGAGTAATATCTGGGTCAGTTGGGTCCAGAGAGCAGCTTGCACATTTACTCTTCTGGCTCAGGCATCACACTGTCTCTTTATTTCATTCCATCTCTTCATTCAACACTTTTCTTCATTGTACCATTTTTGCCTCTATACAGTTCTTCAAGCTCTTCTATTCCCTCACAGCTGAATACATTATTTGTTTAAATTGTGATTCAAAGAAATAGAAAGGTCAAAGAAAGGATTGTGACTTTTTTTTTAAGTTTTATGTGTACTTCCCATTCAATGAAATTAATTAAAGATTGTAATTCCTTTGAGTTGGATTTGGTATCTCCGTAGTATTATAGATAAAATCTAGTATAATAACATGAATTTATATGAAAGATTTCAGTTTTGTTTTGTTTTTTTTTTTACACAAGAAATTCTGTGACAGAAAGTAACACCAAGAACAATTAAAAACACACATGCATTAACAATATTACCTTTGTCTCAAATTAAAAAAAGAAAAAGACAATCAGTTACAGAGACCATAGAACCACATTGCTATATTCTTCTTTGATTACTTTTTCATTCATAACAGAAGTAGTTAGGGAATTAAAAAAAAAAATTACTTAGGATTTTTTCAAACGGATTATGAAGACAGTTTCTATGTCAAAGTTTCTTGTTGAAATTAAATTTTTAGTTACTATGCAGTAAATTCTTACTATGTATGTGATTCTGTGTTGCTCACTGCCATATATGATACTGTAGTTAATTTTTAAACTAAACTAACAGGCAAGAATTTTATTACTCTTATTTTGTGGATTAGGAAAAAAAAAGTCAAGAATCTATTTTAAAAAAATCCTGGAACTAATGATTGAGCATAGAAGCAACAGGATATAAGGTCAATATGCAAAAATTAGCTGCTTCCCTACAAACTGGCAATAAACAACTAGAACTTCAAATTAAAAAATATATATACTATTTACAGTAGCACAAAAAATGAAATACACAGTCATAAATCAAACAAAAGATGTATAGAATCTGTATGTGGAAAATTACAAAACTGATGAAATAAACCAAAGAAAATCTAAATAAATGAAGAGATATTTTTTACATTTGGAAATGGACTGGAATACTCAATATTGCCAAGATGTCAATTATTCTTAAAGATCTATAGACTTAACAACCTATTGCAATTTCAATGAAAATCTCAGCAAGCCATTATGTACGGCAATCCAATTCTAAAATTCGTATGGAAAGGCAAAAGACAAAGAATAGCTAACACAATACTGAAGAAGAAAAACAAAGTTAGATGACTCACCCTATCCAATTTCAAAATGTATTGTAAAGCTACAATAATTAAGACAGCAGGGTAATGGTAAATAATAGACATATATCAATGAGACAGCATAGAGAGCCCTATCTTTGACAAAGAAGTAAATGTACTTCAATAGAGAAAATACACATTTTCAACAAATGATTCTGGAACAACTGGAGGTCAATATGCAAAAAAAATGAACCTAGACAGAGACCTCATAACTTTCACAAAAATTAACGCAAAAAGAATATAAAGCAAAATATAAGGGCAAAAATTCTAGAAGGAAACATAGAAAATTGATGTGGCTTTCAATTTGGTGATGAATTTTTAAGTATAACAAAAATCACGACCTATGGAAAAAAATGATAAGTTGTACATTATTAAAACTAAATCATTATGCTCTGTGAAGGATACTATTAAGAGAAGGATATGATTAGCCACAGACAGGGAGAAAATATTTGCAAAATGCATACCTAATAAAGGGCTTGTATCCACAATATACAAAGAAGTCTTAAAAGTCAACAATAACAAACAAATCATTCAAAATGCAGACAAAAGATGTGAACAGATAACTCACCAAAGAAGGTATGTAGCTGTAAACTAAGCATGCAAAAATATACACAGTATTTCCCATGATGGAAATACAAATTAAAACTACAATGAGCTATTTTTATGTGCCTATTAAAATTGCTAAAATAAAAAAAATACTGACAATACCAATCACTAGCAAGGACACAAACCAACAAGAACTCTCATTCACTGTTTTCGAAATAATATATCCCTTTTCTAAGATGGTTTTTCAATTTTTTTACAAAGCTAAACTAGGTCTATAGAATCTACTTATCACATACCCAGATATTTAATGAACTGATTTGAAAACATATATCCACATAAGACCTGCACAAAAAGTGTTTATAGCAGTTTTATTCATAACAGCCCCAAACTGAAGCAACCACATGTCCTTCAATAGGTAAATGGATAAGCAAACTGTGGGATGTCCATATGAGGGAATATTTCAGCAGTAAAAAGGAATGAGCCATCAAGCCATATAAAGACATGGATGAATGCGTATTGCTAAGTGAAGGAAGCCAGTTTGAAAAGGTTGCAGGCAAAGCAATAGAGATGGTAAACAGATCAGTGATTGTCATGGGGTTTCTGTTAAGGGAGAGGGGGTTAGGAAGAGCTTGTAATAGAATTTTAGGGCAGTGAAACTGTACAGTAATACTGTAAGAGTGGATACATGACAATATGCATTTGTCAATATCCATGGACATTTATAGCATAAAAAGTGAACCTTAACTTGTGAAAATTAAAAAACTATATATATATATATATTTATATTTATATTTATATTTATATTTATATATATTTAGATGGTCATGGTCATGGGATACCAGAATGGAGTGCAGCCTGTGAAAAAAAAATCTAACTGCATTACAAATTATGAAACAGCCTTGTTGGAGGGAGTGGGGGGAGGGGGAAGGTGCTGACCTAAGTAACTTTGGAAATGAATGTAGTCTCGAAGACTAAAGGCAAAAAAAGAAACTGCACATAAACACTGTACTATAATTGATAAAGTTGTTTCCCACAGGTGTATGTGTTAGCAATTCAGAAACCACAATACTTGTATAATGGAATCGAGTAATTAATTAACTAGATGGAGAATAGTGACAGCCAGATCACTCACCATTTGTGTAGAACTTTATAGATTAGCAAGGGCAAGAGGCTAGAATGATCCATGTGGTAATGTATTAGAGGTAGAGATATCCATATGAACTCATGTTAGCTTAATATAGATGCAGATAAATACATATAAAAATATTTCACAATAAGCATATTTAGCACCCAAATCTTGATTTCAAATGTCATTCTCCAGTAAAAGAAACCAGGACTGCTTAGAGAAATTGATGATTGTAAGACTGGGCCAGGAAATATAAAAGATGATCCAAGAGCATCTTTTAGTGCCAAAAAAGAAAGTGTTAAAAAAGAGCCACAGTGATGGGAATATGTCAAAGGGACACAGGAGCCAACTGAAAAAACTTTCACAGCTGAAATAATTTGAGCCACACAATAAATATCCATGTGTCCGTACTGTTATGAATAAATTATTAAATAAATAAATAAAGGAAAAGAGAGAAATTTTTCATGCAGAAGAATGTCAGATAATTTATTAAGATATTCCACTCTTGAGGTAATAGAGCATAGATTTACACTCCTTAAGTTTAGGTGATACATCCTTACAAAGAGTACAGTAGAAAGGAGGAAAATGGAATAACTTTACAGTGGAGAAACTTGACAAACACTGCTTTAGCCAGGTGATCAAGATTAACATCAACAGTTACAACTGACATTGACAGTATGTACCCTTGATATGATGTGACGAAAATGACACTTTACTTCCTCCCCAATCCCATGAACCTAGACTAACGTGAGGAAAACATTAGACAAATACCAACTGAGAGACATTTTGCCAAATATGTGACTACTATTCCTCAAAATTGTAAAGGTCATCAAAAATAAAGAAAGTCTGAAGAACAGTTACAGCCAAGACAGCCTATAAGACATGACAACTAAATGTGGTATCCTGGATGGGACTGTGGGATAGAGAAAGGGCATTAAGGAAAATTAAAGAAATCCAAATAGGTATGCACTTTAGCCAATAATAAGAAGAAAACAAAAACAAAAACAAACAAACAAAAAAACCCACAAAAAACCTCAAGTCACAAAATATTTATGTGATTTGCGAAAAACCACAGATCTGGAACATGGCAGCATACTGGTTGGAGATCAGTTCCTCTGACTTTGAGTCCAGAGCTCTTTCTACTATGAGAGAAGAGGCCTCATCACTCTGCTTTCCACAGCCTCAGATTTCCCCGTCATTGACGGTTGCCAATAGTCAAGGAACTAAAAGGTTTCCCGTTGGCAAGAACCAGATTTTTTTTTTCAGCTAGATTCTATTAACTTTATCCTCCACTCATTTTTGTGATGGTTTTATGATAAAGTAGGTGTGAAACATTCTATTGGGTTTAGATGATTTTTGAAAGATTTTTTCAATTGCTGATTTTATTAAAATATACATTAATACTCTCGCAATTTTAATGAACTAATAACTTTTAAGATCAGCATAGCTTGAAAATGGAATGAAAGAGAACTTCCAGTCATTCTTAATAAAGGGTAAAGTGTACATAAAATATTGTGATATTGATAACCCTCTTTATAAGCATCAAATATTCTACAGAGTGAAACGTTACCTAGTGTGAGTTGTCACAAAGTGTGCCAGATCTTGTATTCAGGAGCCCACTGTAGGTGTTTCAGATATCCACCACAACTGCAGGTATTCAAATGGCCGACTCAACTCTGCCCTAAGTTTACTGGACTGAATTGTGGCATCAGAAAGTATTTGGGTCCTCTCACTAGCCTACTTATACACCGTTTGATAACATGGGCCATTTGGCTTCTTGTTCATCCCTGCAGGTTCCTTTGGTGGCCTGAGAGTGTTTAGATAACAATAATACTCACAGCAATGCAAAATAGCTTACAGTTTTTCAGTCCAAGCCCAAAGCCGTGCCACTTCCAGAAAAAATAAATTACATAAAAATCAAAGAATGTGGCTCAATATAGACCCTCTTTATGTACCTGTCTACTCAGGATGTTATTGGCTCAGTTTGGATCTCTGGAATTTCTAAAACTGACAGAGGAATAGTATTTTTAACCTTTTTAAAGTTTTGGGAACTTTTGAGACTGATGAATCCTTTGATGGTCTTTCCAGAAAAAAAAAAAAAAAAAGAATGCACAATCACACTACATTTTAATTGACTTCCATGTTGTTTTCTCTGACCTTCCTAAAGCCATGGATGCCAAGGTAAGGTTGTCCATCTTTGAGGCTATTCAGAAATCCTTCTGTACGGGATCTGATTTAGAGTAAAGAGTGGGCTCCTGTGAGTTCCTTGCATACCACGTGCATTCAGCGAATGTTTCTGAACCAGAGTAGCAGAAGGGATTTGATGAGCTACACTAAAGTACACATGGTATATATAGCAACAATCTGAAGCCACCTGAAATGTTGCAATATACCCACCATTTAAGACCTCCAATAACATGGGAACATTGCTTCCCTTAACCACTTTATGGAATACTTTTATTTTCCCCAGGAGTTTTGGAGAAATTTTACGTAGTCAAATAATTCAAGTTTCACTTCTATTCCTTTCCATAAATAAGAAGATGGGTAGAAGAAGACAGAGCGAGAGAAACTGAATAAATTCCAAGTCTGTAAATTCCTTCTCTAGATATATACTAAGTGGATGTAATGAAGTAACAAGCCATTGATGCAAACACTGAAATGGAAATAAAATGAAGATTTCCAGTGGATTATAGTACATATTCATTTCTACCAAGGGGAAAAACACAGTAAAACAAGGTTTGCTTCTTTTCTGAGTAACTGCAATACCTTACATTTATTTTTATTACTTAAGATATATTTGTTGAAGAAGAGGACTCCTGAAGTTACATATGATTATTAACTATAAAACAAAAAAAAAATAGTAATTCTGAAGTATGCTTTTTTCTCATTTTTAAAATCTCTAGAAAAAGAGTATTAAAAATGATTAAAAACAAATCTAAGCCCATGAAGACAGCTTACTTACTAAAGCTTTTGGATTATGTTACATGCTCATTCATTTATTTTCCATAGCACTTACCACATTATATCATATAAAGTTATTATTTATTGTTATGATTATAGTGGATTTTCATCAGTTTTGTTCACTGATATTCACAAGAGCCTAGACAGTGCTTTGAGCATAGAAAGCACTCAATAAATAGTTGATGAATGAATAAATTATTTCTTTCATCTATGTTTCCATTATATGGGTGGTGTTGGTTGTGTTTAGGATAAAGGTGAGATATTAAATAGATATACTGATTCCAGGATCTTTGTAAAATTAAAGTTTCGGCGTCTATATTAAACTTAACTATGCTTATCTAACAAGTGGGAGATGACCAAGGACTTGGGGTCTTGTCATTTCTTGAATCATCTACCCACAATATCATCCTTCATGACCTGTGCCTTGTTAATTGATTGCCTTCTGCATAAGTACTTTAAAATCCTCACATTTATGTTGGTCGTCCTGTGGAATAGGAAAAAAATATTCACCTTTACTGTCTACTCACATTATCTCTTGGGGTCAGATTAACTGATGATTTATTACAGGTTCCTGACAAAGGTTTTAATTCTGGCCTCAATGTCTCCATAAGAGTTATCTGATCTGTAACCTCTTCTATTTTCATTGCCAACATCTTCATATCCTCATTATTTTTCATTTAAACTATTTTAAGTAGCCCTCTCATTTCTTGAGTACATATTTCAGTGGCCATTATATATCATACACCGCCCCCCGCCTCTCTCTCTTCCACCCGCAGCTTCATAGCCACTACGTCCCCATACATCTGCTGCAAGCTAATCTTCTTGAACCGCAGTACTCATCATAACTCTCTTCTGCTCACAGACCATCTGGAGGGAGAGAATTAACAGCAGGCTACACCCTTTCTCCATGGGAAGATGTTTTCAGGTATAACTTCTTCAGCTCTGTTTATTTGAAAATGCATCAACAGGGAACAGTGTTAATAGAGTTCGTTGTCTATTAACTCTCATTGGCGAACTATATCTGTACTGGGAGGACTGAGTGAACATATAGATCCTGAAGACTTACGAGACAAAAATTGTACAAAAACCTGCTGGGAAATACAAGGCTTGGCTTCCCTGTGTGATGTTTGTTGTAAAAAGCACGGCCCTTGAGGAGGCCTGTCAGCCACTCCTAGAGGCTCTCAGGGATGAGGCTTCCCTGTGCCAAAGTGGCTGCACCCACTCATGTGATCTCAACCCTTCTAATCAACCTGCCCCTTGTGGGGCGTGGGAAGCAGCGTCTGGACTACTGCAAGAAATTTGAGGAAAACTTATTTAATGAAGTTATGCTGACATGCTCTCTTTCCCTTCTTTCCTCAAAGTTACATAAATCTGGTACAGGTTGCGGTCAGTTGTGCCCTATAAAGATGTGCCGTATAAAAAATGTCAATTTGAAAGATCAAGATCACCGCTCGATTTGTAGGGTAGATGTTGCAGCATCAACTCTCTCATTGCCTAGCCATATAGCCTGGCGCACACTACATCCAGCCCAACTTCAACTTTATTTCCCTTTCTCCTACAAAGCCAATGCCGATGTCTATACCTGTAAGTAAAATGCATTACAATCTGAGAATCACTATAGACTCCAAGCAACTTGTGGAGAGAATCAAAATCTCATACATTTTGTAACTCCCCCATTCCTTATATGCAGTACTTGACATATTTTATGTCAATTTTTTATGGGAATGAATTAGCCACAGAGAAATACCTTAGGATGGAATAATTCAAAGAACCCTGAGAAATATCAGGAAATCCTTAGTGAATGACTCCAGAGTAATAATCACAAAGAATAAGTCTAAATATAACCATAAAGTGATAATTATGTAAAGTCCTAGAATTTTAGAGTTCAAAAGAACTTCTCTATATAATACTATCTAGCTTATTAATACTAATAGCTTATACTATTCTACTTATTGTTGTCACCATTAAAAATCCTGACCAGGAGCCTGGTCATCTACTCTCTTCTTAACTTTTCAGATTATGAGTTAATCATTATTTAACTACTCATGAAATAACCTGTGTAACAGTTAGCTCTAATTTCACTAATTTTCTTCCAGTTACTTTATCAATATTTGTCTCCTAGGAATTTTTATCCATTGTTTCTTATTCTTTTTTTTTTTTTTTTTCTTTAAAATATCCTCTTTCTCTTCCAGTTGATAATTCTGGAAATATTTTAGAAATAGTTTTAGTATTTTCTCCTATACTTCTCCTTTGAACAACATTAAATATAAGACATGATTTCCAGACTCCTCGCCATCTGGCTGCTTTTTTCTAAACTTGTTCTGGTTGAATATTATCCAGCTTAAATCTACTTCCAATCACCAATGTGAATGGAGATTTTCTTGTGGTTGTTGAAATTCAAATAATTATGTACAGACAATTTTCAGATCTCTGTCCTTTGCTCTTGGGCTTACCAGTGTTTTAAGGCTTAAAATGTTCTCTTAAGGGACCATCCTGTTTTACAGTTACCCTTCCCTCCAAGCCAATGCCCACTGCCAGTTCTGGAAAGGAAAAATGGTGCTGGCAAGCTTCCACTAGTTTCCAGCTTAAGGCTGTGTCTGACTATTTGATATGGACTGATCTGATCTAAGTAGACAAGCCATTGCAGCTATTCTGACGGCTTTACTCTTCCAGATGGCAAATTCATTCTTGGCCTTGTACACAGGGACTGCACTAAAAGAAATGGTAATACATGGTAATACTCCTCTTGAATCCAAATGTGCATTGGCAGGAATGAAATCCTGAGGCCACCCTCAGGTTTTTTCTTTTCTTTCTTTCTTTATTATTATTATTTTTTTTTTCCAGAGCATCCAGGCAGGAGGCACTCCAGAATCATACTTTTCTACCATGCCACTACATTGCCACATGCTTGAGTGCATACATCAAGACTGAAGATTAGAATTTTAATTCTGGCCTTGCTACTAATTATGTGATTTGGATTAAATACAGTGCCCTGCCACCAACAAACCTCTCCCTTGCCTCAATTGCTTTATCTATGAAATTCAAAGATCCTTTCCAGCTGTAAATCTCTGTGTCTGTCTTAATCATTTTGTGACTTGTTTAAGGTTGGTTTCTCTCACTTTGAGGATATGTACTTAGCAAATGCAGTCATTCTGAAACCAATTAAAATGGGAGTGTTTGCACTGACTCCTAAAGGAGATGCATTTCACACAGTTAGGCATTTACTGTGAATAACTCTCAGGGAGTATATGAACAAATTTCGATCCTCAGTTTCTTTCTTTTCCTGCTTGGTGTGCACAATCCCATTCTGACAGATGAAACTGCCAAATGTGTGGGCAGAACAAACAAGAAACTGTGTGACAGAAGAGAGAAGTACTGCGGAGACACCAAGCACAAATAGAGAAGAAGAAGGAGAAAACACCACTAATGGTCTAGGTAAAACCTAAAAGCCAAGGGAACAGCATACACTTAAATGATAAATTAAGGAACCTTTCTGCAACTGCCTGACAGCATATCCTCTAAAGGAAACTAGTTGCAAATCATCACCATTAGAGCTGGTAGCACAGAGGAGCAAAACAGTTCCCAGTAAAGGAAAACCAGGCAGGAGCAGGAAAACCCAAAATAGAAATAGAAATAATGACAGTTTTATCAGAGGACAAAATGCTGTATCTCCTTTAGTAGACTATACCAGAATGTTAACACTGCATATGCAGAGTAGATGCAATAGGGAGGCATTGGTATTCAAGCCACTTGTCAAAGCCACATTTTAATCCAATCATGACACAAGGGAGAAGAATAGAGAAATTAGGAATGTATTAAAAGAAACAGGAAGAATTGGGAATAGAAAGGGTGACAAGTTTAAACTGCTTAAACTCTTAGCCCTCCCCTATCAGAAGACTCACATTTATCTGTCTGAAACCAGTGAGGAAACATATTTTACGTACAAATAACAGACCAGCCACAGTAAAGGGCTTTGCCCTCAGTGTATAATGATAGATGAAATCTACTACCATACACATTATAGATATATTTTTAAAGTGATCATAACACCATTTCTTTACAGGGGCTTTTATTCCTTAATTAGGGAGGTTTTAGGGCTCAGGGCAGGCTGCCCCCAAATTTGTCAAAGTGGCATATTGATTATTTTGAATTAAAGTTGCTTGAGAAACAGCTGGTGCAAGAAGGATGCTCTGACCCTCCTCTCTGTCTCCCTGAAAGCAGGAAATAAATATCCCATTGGAAAGGTACCCTCCCTGTATTGGGAGGTAGAGAGACATTCTTATCACCAGAGATTGGGAATTCAGGGCAGAGAAGTTTATATACACAAATCTTCTTACATCTTTACTAATTTACTATCCCAAGTGCAAACTCTGCTTGGATTCTTCACTGATTAAGCACCCAAGCCTAATTTGTCTTGTCAATTCACCACAAATTTAGTTTGTCTAAAAAGTATAAAAGCTGCCTACTTTGGCCACTTTTTAGGTCTCATTTCTATGAGACCTCCCTGCATTCAAATTAAATGTGTTATTGTTGTTTTTCCTCCTCTTAATCAATTTTGTGTCAGTTTAATTATTAGACCATCCTAAAGAACTCAAGAAAGGTCAGGGTGAGGGGGTGGGGCATAATTTCCCCCATCCCCAGTAGAGACAAAGATACAAGATAAAATTACCATTTTATACTCTAGAGAATTATAAAACTATTATCTTGAAAATTAATTTCCTGATGAGTTAAACATACTGTTATCAGTGTGACTCTTCTAAAAAATCCAATTATATAGGGACAAATGGATATACTAATAATTTTAAAATTATATCAATATATAATTTTTTTTAAAACCAGGAACCATCATCTCTTATTTTAAGAGAATATAGTTATATCTTTCAAGTAAATTATAACATTTCTTAAATTAGAACATCCAAATAATGTATTAAATATCCACTAAAAAACTTTTATTTATTTATTTGTTTATTTATTTACTTATTTGCTATTAATAATTCCATCTTCCAGTTAAGGTAAGAGTACATATAAGTAAACATGCTTCTAGGTATTCCTTTAAAAGAAATATTAATTCTTAAGATTTCTAGAAAATATTTTAAATATTACAAAGTAAATAACTATTTAAATAATATTACTGTAATATACTTGTCCAGGATTCCAATACACATCAATCAATAAATTGCTCCCTACATATTGATGATTTTCCTTAAAAATTCAAGTCAATTATAAAGAAAAGTAAAATGGAAGTCTTATAGTATTTTTGCTATAAGGAAATGGCATTGTCTGTGAATTTTATTTTTAGTTGCTAAATACTTTATGGTAATCCCATGTGATTAGTGGCTTTGCTTTTAAAAAGTTTTGTATGGAGTCTCCAAATCAGCCATTTTTATGCAGTTTTTTCCTTAGTCACAAAAATAGCTGAGCACTTATTAATTAATCAAACACCTCTTTCAACCATTAGGATATAATGCAGTCATAAGCAGTGTTTTGTAATAACCTGAAAAACTTAGACTTAGGTCACACAGGGATTTAGAGAAAAGCAAAGTTTAACATTTAAACTTAATTGGGCCAAATATAAGAATTATCCCCTTGAAATAGCAACAATAAATCCATGTGGCTGACTTGGTTTGGCAGCTACAAATGCGTTGGCTCCATACGAAATAAAATTCTTCATTATTACCCCATATTTAATGATAGCATTGATCTTCTCAGACATTTTCACCAATCTACTTTCCTGGAATTCATTACTTGAATAAGTCACAATAATATCTTTGAAAGGATGCAAACATTGCATTTGATTGATCAATTTATACAGGCTTAGAAGTGCTTCTCATCATCGTCTTCATGCTTATCAAATGGACATGTTTGACCTCTAACTTAAGAACAGCACAAAGGTAGTCTGGATGCAAAACTTTTAATATGAACAATGATCCTTTGCAAGTGTTGCTGCTTTCAAGTTGGCAAGGTGCATAACCAATTACATTAGAAAATGTGGGTCTGCTGATTTGTGGTGTGTGTGTGTGTTTGCAAGGACTTGAGAGCAAATAATTCCATCAACTGGAAATTTACCATCAGTTTTTCTAGCAAAGACCATGGATCTCAAATTATAAAGAAAGAGAGAGATGAAGTTCTATAGAAAGATCATATGCATTTTGAGTTTGGCCATTTGAGTGTTCATAGAACCAAAAGTTCTTAAAAGATGCTGCCTGAGCCCTAACAATGCACCTAAATAAAGGTGCATAAGTACAGCTGACAAAACACATGTTGATAGGATATGATTATTTAACTATGACAGAGTTTGTTAAATTAAAGCAAGGGGTCTGTACTAGGAAGCAAAGCCCACCTCCTCCTATTCCAAACGCATGTACACGCATACCACCTTCTCTGGATCGTCAGTGATAAAAATTTCAATATTTGCTCACATTAAGTGATAACTTAAAACTAATGACGGCCCCTCTTTATGGAAAACAACAAAAACAACATATGAAGACTCTCGGATTTAGATATTGGAAATAATTTTCCCCATCCCAGTTTGTCTTTCTCTTTTAAAGTTCTGCACCTATATAATTACATTTCACATCTAAAATATATTTCCCTCTTTTTTTGCCTTCTTACCTATGACAATATTTTGCATCATGTAAATGCTATACTATCCTTAAAGTTTTCCCTGACCCTCTTAGTCCCCAGAAAGTGTTCTCTTCTGATTCCTTAAAATAACCTTCCGTATAACCGACTCATGTAAGTCATCTTATAATAATTGTTAGACTTTTTACATCAGATTAAATTTGGTCTTTATTTGGATTAGAAGTCTTACAGGCAGATGCCTAGTCTCATATTTCTCAGCTACCCTCAATCCTTATGTGGAGTGCCATAGACACGTCTAAGGTTTTCAACTTGTGGCTGTTTGAAAAGAACCTCATATAGTACATAATGTCTGTGTTAAGGAGGAAAAGATAATGCTTTTGAAACATTTGTTTCTCAAAGCCTGGGCAAACTGTGTTTAGGGAGCTAATTCTTGCCAGGAAATTGATGTTTATATAGCACACTCTAATGAAAGCATAGAGTTTTAGTGGAAACTTAAAATATAAATACAAATACAAATTTTTTAATAGAGGAGATAATGCTATCAAGGAGCCCTCAGAAATGAGCCAACACTAGGGCTATACTAATCTATAGTCAGAGTACTGGGCTCAAGATCATACTTGATCACTTAATAGCCATGTGACTTTGGATGAGTTTCGGAAATTTCCTATTCTCTATTTTCAAAACATAGATAATAATAGGCACCCTAACTATCTCCTAAGGTGTAAGTACCAAGTGACACAACATATGTAAAATACTTCTAAATCACAATGTTCCATAGTGGGTTTTTTAGGTGTTATTTCATGATACTCAGAAAAAAAATGTTCAGTGACTATATCAGCAATGCTTTTTCCATGTTTAGCTAGCCTTTCTGAAGTATAAAAAAAAACATTTTTTCATCTTTATTTCTACAGTGCCTAGTATAATGTCAGATACTCTAATGGAAATTCTATAATTACATTTTCAATAAAATAATAAGCTAAACCAAACTGTATCTCTGTTACACTGTGAGAGGGACTAAAGAAAATATAGAAATATGTAATGTAAATAGAACTATGCTCAGGGCAAAATTGAAATCCATTAGTAAATCTATTTTTGTTTTTCATATATTCATCTATTACTAAACCAGAGTTATAACTCATTCACATATTATTTTACATTAATGGCATGGCTGTATTTATTGGTATTTTTAGATATTGATATTAATCTCTCTCCAAGTATCACCACCTGGACATAATCATTTAGTTCAGAGGTCAGCAAACTTTTCTGTCAAGGGCTAGATAATGACTATTTTATGTTTTGTGAGTCACAAATACTCAATTCTGCGCTGTAGTGTGAAAATATCCATAGATGTTATGTAACAAACGGGTGTGGCTATGTTACAATAAAACTTTATTTACAAAATTCAGTGGTGAACCAATTTTGGTCCTCAGGCTGTAGTATACTGACCTTTGTTTAGTTCAACAAAAAGTACTTAGAACATAATAGGTCAAGCACACAGAAATTTTAGCATACATAGAAAGTCTCAATAAGAGCCTCGGCTTTCTGGGATAAAAACACACAGGACAATGTCATGAAGGTGCACAGATCTAAACCATAGCCATGACTTGAAATAGTGTGGAGAAATTTAACATCAGTGCCTTTCACAGGGTATGTGTCCTCCTGGTGTGAGGGCGTGGGGTGGGCTGGTACATGAACGTTCATTAAGATTAGTTATAAAATATTAGAATTTGTCTTTTGTTCTCTTTTAACGTTTCAACTTGTGTATGTAATATAATTATACAATATATGAGTATAGTTTTATATGCATTATATTCAAGTAATTTACAAATAAATATATACCCATTTTCAGGACATGTACCCAACCTTTTGCAATTGATGCAGCAAGAGATTAAAAAAAAATGGAGTCACTGGAACTTAGATAATCAATTAATTTAAAGCTTCAGATTAACATGAGTGATAGGAAAATTATACAGAATATTGACTTTGTAGTAAATCTGGTCAGCATAATTTTGAATTGTAAAATACCCTTCATGTGAGAGGTAATGGGGTTTATTTATAATTGCTGGGAATATTTTTAAGCACCCTAAAATAGGAGTACAATTCAGGAGCCCAATCTTGTGACTGAAAGATCAAGTTCTGCATTGAAAGCCACCATTTCTGTTGGTCACTCATTTTCTTGTTGAGAAATTTAAGACTCCATGCAGCGCAGTATGTCATGAGAGACCCAAGCGGGAATGGGAAAGAGATGCTGATTATGAGCTAATGTCAGGAAATAAGGTAAAGAGTAAAAAGTAGGGAAGAATGATAATAATGGTGCACACACACGCACACACACACATACCCCTCCACCACACACACACACACACACACCCCACAAAGAGTCTTGCTGTTTGCTTAGTAGCAACAACTGCCCAGGTGGGAAAAAATCAGTTGAAGCCATCATCTTGCCCTCTAATTTTTAGGTAAAGAAATTCTGTTTTATCAGTTTCCTTAGTGGTCATCAGTAATGTTTTTGAATGTTCTTCAAATATATTTAGAAATACCTGATGAACTGCCAACTTCTACTCAATGAAAGGCTTTGCTTCATGAAATCTAATAAGAGATGTGACTAAATAGTCTCCAGCTCTCCTTGGTACCATTCCCTCATTCACTCATGTGCTTACAATTAACACAGTGTTTCTAGGATACAAGATTAAAACAATATAAAACCCTAGCAGCATAATAAAGAACCAATTGTGGTCTAATTTGATGCCCATATGATTGACTCAACGCAGTGTACAACAATCACTTGTTAGGATCACTTGAAAACAATTTTTTAAAAAACCAATCAACTCCAAATTTATAGGAACTGGGAAGGGGTTTAACACATTGGTAGTAATTAATAATGGCTGAAAAAAATGGGTAAATTTCATAGCGACAAACCAGAAGTCTAATACTATCCAATAAATGGCCTAATTGTATAATCTGTATAAAAAGATGCTGAAGCCTTATTTTCAGTTTTCGATACATGAGGTAACTCCGTCTAAAAATAGCATATGATAATCCACCCTCGGTACTACACCATTTGGGAGTCTGTTTCCCACAGTATCTTAGAAATTGTCAGCAGTAGAACAATCCAACCATTCTCTCTTTTGCAGTCACTCTGATTGCCACTGAAAGAAACTCTGTATTCTGGAGCTCAGTCGTTTAAGCAGTAGTTTAAACTACTGCCTGCCTCAGTAATATGAAGTGGAAAGTGAATCCATTTCAGATCAGACAGATCTGTGCTTGGCTCCACATCCCTGTCGCTTTCTAAGGACAGATCTTGGACAAATACTTCTGATGCTATGGCCCTCATTTTAGGCACATGAAGAGCTTCTTGCTGGTTGTGAGGATTGAGGTTAAGTTTATTAAGCATGCAAGTCCCATGTCTACCTATATACCTATGTTGAAGGGATCAACAGCAGCTGTTCAAAGAACTTTCTAGGCTATTCCTTATTGTATCTTGTTTGGGATAAATATATACACACACACACACGTATATATATATATATATATAACTTTGTTGCAACCATTCCTTTGAAAATGTGATTTCAATCTAGGAGGTTGTCTGGATTCAAATCTCAAATATACTCTTTATAATTTAAATGACCTTTCTATGCATAAGTTTATCCATCTGTAAAATGGGTCTTAATGAGATACTAAATAAGTTAGTATGCATAAAAAGCTTATAGCAGTTCCCATTTTTAGGAAAGAAAAAGATGCTGGTCTTTGACCTCCAAAAAGACTCAAACTTAACTTAGGCCTCAGCAATATTATTTGCTGACCACTGAAGTAATCTGCTATAAGCCTTTTAAAAATAACGGATAAATATTTTTAAGTAAAAAATAAACCAGTCAGCAAAACATGAACAATTTTTTATTTTCCACAAAATGTTTTGAAGTTATTTCTTTTAGAAACTAAAAAATAATGTAATATACATAATAAAGAGTTAACTAAATGTTACACTTTCTAAAAACTAAACTTTATACACTCACATATACATATTGCACACATTTTATGTTTAAATTCTTCTCCCAAATGGAAATGTTCCTTTTCACTGTGGCTCAAAGACAGCATTAGGACTGAATTTTCAGCCTTTAAGATTTGGAATTTACATAAAAGTAATACCTACATGTATGATTACTAGATGCTCCAATTATGCTAAGCTTTTTTTGTTTGTTTGTTTTTAACAGCAACCATTGAAGATGTGGCAAACTTTATTCTCAATATTGATCCTTTAGAGTGTAGTTTATTCATTATATCACTATAACTACAGCATCCTATCAAACTTGGGCAAAAAAGAGATTGGAAAGAAATCTAGTAACACCAAGAGACTAATATAATAACTGATCATTTAGAGTGCCATGAGATCTCTCCAAAATATCCCTTTACAGAACACCCAGAGGAAATCAAGTGCTCATCTTGCTTTGTAGGTAGAAACAAGTGATCCAATGTTTTATAACTGAATGTACTAGTAGAAAATGACTGCTTAGCATTGCAACAATTATTATGAGACAAGCATTTGGCACCTCTGGAAAAACAAACAAGCATTTCCTGTGAAGGAAAATAGGAAGTATTATGGTAGCTTTATCTAAGCTTTATGGAATAACTTTGTGGAAATGTTTATAAATTTGAAATTTCAATATAACAACTTCTCATTTAAGTGTAATCTTTTGAAGACTATAAGTATAGTCTACTTCTTTTGGAAAGTATAAATTCTTCCCAAGGTACAATAAAATATACTTCAATATGTCAAAATATGTTTGCAATACTTTAGGATGGATTTCTTTAAGGCAGTACAGGCAATTCCTAAATTATGATTTATATATTAATCAATTTATTAATTTAGTTATTCAACTAAAATTTATCAAGTAACTAGTAAGTAGTAATAAAAAAGACTATTTACAAGCTTGCTGTCTTAAGCAGTCATCTTTTTCCATGGAAACAGTGCTATGCAAGATTAAATCCCCATGACAATCCACAAGATGAACTTTATACCTACCAAAGTGCATTGCACTAAGTAGGACAATTTCATCTCTACCTAGCACCAAAGGTTTCCACAGGAAAAGGTAACTGGAATTTCCAGCTGTGATGCAAGAAACGAGTATGCTTTTAACAGAAGTAATTCTAAAATATATAAGACATACATACTTCCATGCATGTAGACCTCAAGTACACATCTTCTGATTTATGATCAGACAATAGGAAAAAAGATTTAGAAACCCAGTTCCTCTAGAAAATTCAATCTATACACTCTTGAAGCACAAAGATGGAGAAAAGAAGATATGCTTCTCATATCTTTTTTGTCTGTATGAAAGAAGGTAACTCTAGGTCATCTTCAGGAAGGGAAAAGAACTACAGTGTTATTGAATTCAATAAGTCTACAAGGTGGGGATAGTACTTAAGCATTTCTGATCTTTAGTAAAGTTAATCAATCTCTCTTAATTTTAGTTTCCTCATTTATAAAATATATCAGACACTTTTACCTACCTACCTCTTTGGATTATTGTCAGTATCAAATAATATATTATACATAAAGTGTTCAGCACAGAGGTTAATCACAGAATATACTGATTAAAGTTTGGCTGTGAACAAATACATTTCTTTTCTGAGTGATGGAAATGTTCTGGAATTGGATAATGATGATAGTTGCAAAACTTTGTGAACATATTAAATACCACTGAACTGTACACTTTAAAACAGTGAATTTTATTTTATGTAAAACTTTACTGTGTGAATTATATCTAAAAAATAAGATTAGCTATGATTGTATTTATCACTGATATAATACATATTAGTAAATACAAAATATTTTGTACATATATATTTTGTGGGTTTTTTCCTGTCTTGAAATAGTATGGAACCCAAGTCTATAAAGTCAATTTGACACAGTAACAGCTATCTTGAATTCCTTTAGCTTTACCATAACTTTTCCTTATACCATAAGGTATAATAATGGTGGATGGGGCAAGCAACATGTGGGATTGGAAAATGGAGTGATAAAAGATGTTGAAGTCAATGAGTTTTTAAAAATTGCTGAGATATCATGATTTAGATGAATCCATATGCTTAAGCTTGGCTAAAAATAAGTGGGCAACATTGAAGAGTATAAAATAGGATATGGCATAACACCCAGTCCAATTAATCCATCACTAGAGAAGTAGTCATTGGAAAGTTAATAATTCAATCATTCCAATTACCTGGAATTCAGATTTTACCACAGCCAAATTCTAACTTCCCCACATATATTAAATGAATAGCCTTGGGTAAAGTAGATTATTCAGTATGCCTCCTTTTTCTGATTAGTCAAAGGGAGACTATAGCTTGCGTGCTTCTTGAGATGCATTCCAGTAAACTCTAATTCTCTTCCCCTCCCTCTTCTGCAATGGCTTCAGTGATGACTGCATCCATACATCCAGTTCAGAGCCAATCGCTTTATATCGTAATGGTTTACCTTACCAATGACACCATGAGCGATACAAGGACAGAGTTTGGGGTACTCATTGCTATATTAGTTATTAATTAATCTATGCACCATATTAATACTGACTGAGTGATTTTTGTGTGCCAGACACCAATAATAAGCAGAATCTCCAAGACTAGAAGCAAGTTTTCTGACCTCTGTTCAGGGTTCATTCTGCCTCCCCACAGTGCCCCTTGAGAGATACAGAAGTTACTCTGTATTAAAAGAACTTTAATTGGGGACGAAGAATTACAAGAAAAGAAAATTCATGTGTTTTAATCTGTGTCTCCCAGACATATTATACCTGGACATTAGGTAAGGAAGTCTGAATGTCTTTAATATCTTTGAAACTTCGAAGGGAAATAAAAGCAGCTCTTCTTTGGTCTATCACATAAAGTGTGAACTAGGTGGGGGGAAAATAACTCAGTAAACTCTAGTACTTCAAGGGCAGAACCATCATACATTTGACTGTGTGACCTTCTATTTCAAAAATAAGATACAATCTAAAAGACATTGAGAAAATATTTCAAGTTAAAAGTGATTGATGAAATAGTCCATTATTTAGATCTCTTTTTTTCACATGACAGGATATGCCAACACATGCAGAGAGTGAAGGACAATAGCTACAAGACTGTAAAAGAAATTGCTCAGTTGTCTTATTTAGGAATCCAAGGACAGTTCAGAACCATGCTTCTGACTAAATCTGAGCCTGTGCACCAAATATAGTAGAGATTTTGAGTTCAGTATCCTTATTTCACACTTTAAATTCTGCTTTTCACTTTCTAAAGTTGGAAAATATTAGGGTTGTTTTATAAAACTGACTTAAAATCTAAACTCTGTTGACATAATTTAGTCTTTATTCATTTCAATAGCAAGAACTTAAGAAGATTTGGAATTAACTAAAAAAGCATGTTCACCAAGTACCTTAGTCTTCAGGGCAAAATCTGTAATAGCAAATCTTTTAAATCTCTGGGGAAATAAAGCCATGCAACAAGATATTAAAAACTTTTTGATTGTTTTTAGCTAGCTTATTAAATTTGCTGTCCAAAAAAAATGTTTCAGTGTTATAGGAATACCAAAATATTCACAAAACAGCTCAAAGATTAACATATGCATGTGAATCAAAACCCATCCATTGAGAACTACTGCATTTAATTGATTTTAAGGTGAAAATTTTTCCACATATTAACAACTCTGGGTGGCATTTTACAATCAATGGAATCTTTGGATTGATAGAATTTTTCTTTCTTAGTGGAATATAAAATATTGCTGCATCATACAATCACCATGTTCTATCCTAAACAGTAATTTCTGTCTTACAAAGAGTACACACAAAAGTAAAATCATCAAAATAAGTACTTTTTTTTTTTCTGAAATAGGGTAGGATAACTGTCTAGAGAACCCCTTTTCATTTCTGACATTAGTCACTGCTGTCATATTGTTTCTACAATCATGTTGGCTTATATTAAATAAGAGACAGGAGAGTTTGATTTCCCAATTGGAAAAACTCAATGAATTATGGTAAAAATGCATATATCATAACCATTATGTAAGAACTTATCTGGAATTTGGGATTTGTAGGAGGTGTTTAGGTACTGTTATTAATTACTACATAGTTTGAGAGAGTCTTTCAACTTCTCTCTTTCATAAAATGGAAGTAATTATTTTTGTCTCTCTGGCAAGATTAGAATGCCCCAATAGTAAAAGGAAAATTATTTGAAAGTATTTATTTGAAGAGCATTAATTATGTTACTTACTATATTTAAAATATACCCCTCTACTGACCAATTCACTACCCAAGTGTTCAGGACTGGAAATTGATTTTGAAATTGTTTTAAATATAGTGGCAAATAATTAGAGTTATAAGTGGACAATGGAAAGTAGACCTTCAAAATTAGATTGGGAATATTTCTTCTTAAAATAGAAACATTTTTTTTAAAAATTTTGACTGATATCATAAAGTCACATAGCCCAAATATTTTCAAGTTAATTCAAAATAATTATGGTTTGGAATTGTCAACCATACATCAATTAGAAGATAGAAATGTTTACCAAACTAATTTCTTTATTTTTAGAATAATTGATTTGTAGAAAGTAGGGCCATTTATTATTAAGAATGCCACAGACTATGATCACATAAATCTATATCTTCTTCATAAAAAGAGGATATTTATCTCTCATTTATCTAGAGAATAAATGAGAAGCAGGAGAAGGCATTCAGCTTATTCAAAAGTAGCATCACCATTAAGGAACAAGTTCAAAGGAAGTTGGTTAGCAGAGTCTATCCTTTATATCGACACTGGAAATTATTAACTGAACCTTTAAAAGACCACTCCTAATGACCTTGGTTTCAGAATTAAAACACAGTATTATGTTTGTATGGACCTACATAACCTAGGGTCTATAATGAGACATACGTTTTGGCCTACACTTGATTCCTGTCTACAGTCAAAGACCAAGAATATGCTGATTAAAGGAACAAAGTATCTAATGCATATTCTGCCAGAGTTCCTTACAAAGTGACCAAGAAGATGATGGTGGAGCTTAAGGGAATAGCTATGTCTACCACCCACCTATGCCTCATGTAAAACACTGACATAAGAAGCACTGGCTTGCTGTGTGTCAAGCAAAAATCAGTATATACGTCTGAATAAAATGTCCATGTGGATATATAACTGCTGGTCTGTTTTCAATATTGTTTGGTGAATTTTAGACATTGCACAAGCAGCTTTTGAATCCAAAAAAGGTAAGTAAAGACCTCAACATGACAGGGAATTGTAGACCAGTCTATTAGTTATACAACCTCCCCCAAACACTTCTCTGAAAGAATTATTGGAGTAATTTTCTGCTAAGAAAATATTGCAAGTGGTTTAAGTCACAGTACTATTGTCTAAGATACCTGTACTCAGTGATTTAGAAAGCATTGTTATTTGTCAAAAGGTGTCCTATAAAAAAATGTATTTCTGTACAGCTTCCAAACTTGTAAGATCGACTGACTTGGTTTTAATATTTTACTCCTTCCATCTTTCTGTTTATCATAATTTAAAGAATATTTTTCTTCTTTCTTTATGTATCAATATTCTTAATAAATTTCAACCCCTAAGAGACATATTATAGTGATTTAATGTAAAATTACTCACAAAGCAGAGTCATTGGGTGTTGAGTGAGAACAGAAGAAGGTCCTTAACATAAATTTGACATGATTTTCCCAATTCTTAGAACTACTTCAAGATGCCTTGAAAATCAATCTCACGCTTTTTCTTTCCTAAACAATCATCTATCCCTTAGACTAATCCATATAAGAGACCACAGCAAAATAAAACCATTAGAAAGAAATAAATGATACTGTTTATTTTTTCTGATACAGGGCAGGGTAATTGACCATAGAAATAAGTTATCTCACTTCCCGTATCTGACATTAGTCCTTGCTGTCGTATGGAGACATACCATATCTATAATCATGTTTGGTTTATGTAAAACAAGAAGCTGCAGAGCTTGACTTCTCAAAAGGAATTGAAGTAAGAAATTAAAATAATGGCTCTCATGGCAAAAGACTGCTGTGATGACAGTAAGCTAATTTTCCAGACTTCAGAATTTCAAAAAATGTTTTGACAACCAACAGTGAAAAGCTTTCATCCTTATTTCACTCTTACACTAACTGCCAGGTTTTTATGCATTTGTAATCATGGGCTTCTTCAAATGCAAGAATATTAGCATTACTGATTTGTTTTCCATTATCACATAAAGTCTCCTAACACTTTAGAGTATCCTATACACAGGTTTAGGATTCAGTACAATAATAATAAACTTCAGAGCAGTGTATTATAAGCCTGAAGGTATCAGCATAGAAATTTGAAGAAAACAGAAAACTATGCACAATCTACAAAGAGGAAACAGGCGTAGGTGAGATATCTGTCATTTTGCTGGTTCTAAATAAAACCATGTACGAAGTCTCACACTGACACTTCAAACAGTAGAGGAATGCTTTCACTTTAATGGATTTAATTTATATATTCTCTTTCTTTTTGCAGTGCAAAATCTGCAAAACGCAGTGAAATATAAGGTAAAAGTGTCTGCTAACCCAGAGATGGAGCATAATAGACTATCTCAATACTTGATCCTAAAGTTGGGATATATCCATCAGGAATCTACAATTGTCCCATATTTTACTTCAGAACCCATGAATGCATTATCCACATCATACCTGGATGTCACCTCTGAAACTTGCAATGCAACATTAGAAAAATGAATACAGACTTATCCCTTCTCATTACTCATGATCACCCACTGCATTTTAATACAAAAAATTAGTCAATGATGTCTTCTCTACACATTAAGACTGAATGAACAACAAACATGATATTTGAGCAAGAATGAAAACTGAGGGGCTTCCCTGATGGTGCAGTGGTTAAGAATCCGCCTGCCAATGCAGGGGACACGGGTTCAAGCCCTGGTCCTGGAAGATCCCACATGCCGTGGAGCAACTAAGCCCGTGCGCCACAACTACTGAGCCTGCACTCTAGAGCCCGCGAGCCACAACTACTGAAGCCCACGTGCCTAGGGCCTGTGTTCCACAACAAGAGAAGCCACTGCAATGAGAAGCCTGCGCACCGCAACAAAGAGTAGCCCCAGCTCGTTGCAACTAGAGAAAGCCCACGTGCAGCAATGGAGACCCAACACAGCCAAAAATAAATTTAAAAAAAAAAATTAAAAAATAAAAGAATGAAAACTGAGCTTACATGCATAGACTTCACTAATCTAATGCATAAAATACAGAAGTGTTCATATGGAACACTTAAAAACCAAATTTATGGTGACTGCATGTTGCATGGTAATTAGTCAGCAGTTCACATGAGTTACTATAACGGTATTATTTTGACATAACCAAGATGTGTTCTCTCTCATTAATCAATACATGGATACATGATAGCAGGGGTAATTTTTAATAGCCGTTGTCCTTATCTACACATACACATGACATTTGAATATATTAAAGCAGAAAGTTCATACATGCTTTTCCTTATCCAATAGTCAGTAATTCTCTTCCCAATGTGCCCAGCCTCTCACACTTAGTGTTGAAACATCTAAGGTCATCTCATCTTTCCCATCTTGCATGCCTTCTGTAGATCCCTCTCCCTATGTCCTCATCAAGGGGACCTTGAACTGCAATGATGTTCAGCAGGCTTACAGCAATAGAGCTGTAGAATGACCATTCTGATCATAGAACAGCAGAGACACCATCTTGAACAATGGAGAAAATGTCATACAGGCAACAATGTTATCTCTTCTAGGTTACAACACTAGAATTAGATACTGGTCAAATACATATAGGATGATAGAAAAAGTTACTAAGACGTAGACTGATACTTGGGTTGTCTGACAATTCCCTTTCATCTCTCTCTTTTTTACTGAATTCAAAAAGCAACAAAAGTGGTAAAAAGCATGCCCCGTACTTTGCTCCGACTGAAAAAAAGCTGTTCACAAAAGGCACTCCTTTTCTGACTGGGCATGTATCGTCACATCTCAGCAGCAACAGGTGTCAGTGTCTTTCTGGGTCACACCTTTCTCAGACTTGCAGAGTCAATGGGGAGAATGCACTTTTGTTCTAGGAGAAAGACACTGGTCACTTTAAGATTCCCTCTTTCAGCCAGTTATATGTTCCAAATTTAAATGCTTAAAATGTCCAAGAACTGAGCTATTATCCCAACTTTATGGATGGAAAAACTACACATTTAAAAAGTGTATAACTAATGCAAAGGCATGCAGGCAGTAAACTGCAGTACTGGGATGTGAAATCTGAAGTCTGATCATGTGGGTAAAGATCAATGTACTACCACTTTACTATTTCAGCAACCACTATGCCGTATCTTCCTCATTTTTTTCAGGTTAAAAATTGTAGTCAAGATGCCGAATTCCATAGACAGCAAGAGCCACTGAGCTAGAATGATGGGTGCACTCTCTTTCAACGTAATCATCTACTGGAATATTTCAAACTGTCTTCAGTTACATAAATATATAGTATCAGTGTCATTATCTTTAATAAACAGTTTTACTCTTGATTTCCACAGACAGTTCATTGAGGCTAGTAGTTTTCATTATGGTTTTAATTTTAGGATTGTTAAGAGCATGGGATCCAAAATCAGACTTATTTCCCAGGTTCAAATTTCAGAACAAGTACATAAAAGTAGTGTGAACTTTAGCAAATTTCTCTGTGCCTCAGTTTTATCATCCATAAAATAGGAATACAAATAATATTCTCCAAGATGGTTGGTAGAAATTAAATAACTTAATGTAAGTTAACCCCCCAGTATATAGTAAATACCATGTAGAAGTTTGCTATTATTGTTTTCAATTGTGTGAAGTGAAATTATTTGGAGTTTCTGGCCATGCTACCTATAAACAAATAAAACATTGGAGGATTTATTTCATAATCCTTATAATGCCCACTTGAAAAGGCTGTCCTAAGCAAATGAGGAGGCAGCAATGGAGGTCAAGTTATAATGGGCTCACAGTCCTTGGAGTTCTTGGTTATCTCAGTATGTTCAGCCTTGTCTTTTTAGCAATAAAAAATTGTGGAGTTGGGACGATTTGTCATAGAATGTCTTAAAGATGCCAATCTTACCAATTTCTGATTGTTAAAGGAAGGATCGGTAAAAATAGGATTAAAAAATGAAAGATTTGGAGACTCTTCACCAGAAGTAATTTATAAGGAAAAAAAAAAAGGTACTTTGGGTAAATTAGTAAAAGATGCTGTGTGTTCTATAACTACTAATGCACACTAGCATTTTAAAAGATTTGAGAATTCACCCAGGATGAATGATAAACATGTATAGATTTTTTTGTTTTATAAATTTATTTATTTTATTTATCTTTGCCTGCAATGGGCCTTTGTTGCTGTGCGCGGGCTTTCTCTAGTTGCGGCGAGCGGGGGCTACTCTTTGTTGCGGTGCACGAGCTTCTCTTGTTGCAGAGCATGGGCTCCAGGTGCGCGGGCTTCAGTAATTGTGGTATGCGGGCTCAGTAGTTGTGGCTTGCGGGCTGGAGAGCACAGGTTCAGTAGTTGTGGCGCACGGGCTTAGTTGCTCCGTGGCATGTGGAATCTTCCGGGACCAGGGCTCGAACCCGTGTCCCCTGCATTGGCAGGCGGATTCTTAACCACTGCACCACCAGGGAAGCCCCTGTATAGACATTTTTAAGCCAGTTTTTCCCAAATGTTTGTGTGTGTTGTGTGTGTGTATAAAGTTTAACCAGCAATACTTTTAACTATGCTTCTGAAGGATATATTTTGGGAAATTTTCCATAGTTTAGGTTAAATTCTACCATTGGGCAGATGGGTTTTCCTAAGGAATGAGGTAGAAAATGATAAAAAGCAACAAATTGAGAATTCGCTTAGTGCAGGGCATTTAACTGTCTTTCATGTATCGCCTCACTTAATATTCATAATGACTCAAAGCGTAGGTACTATCATTATTCTCAATTCATGGGGCATAGAAACTGAAACACAGTAAGTTTTAACATCTATCCTAAGGTCGGATGGCTAGTAAGAAATGAAATATTTGACGTAGGCTAGAGTCTAGCTGCAAAGCCTAGGGCTCTTGGACTCTGAGTGCTATTATTTCTTTAGGTAGGGAAGATAAGTGATAAGAGAAAAAATGGTTTGATGGAGTGGATATTCAGGAATAAAATTCAAGAGGAGAATGATCTTAGAGCCACTGCTGGCTATTTGCAAGGAAGTCAGGAAGCATGGGGCGTGGAATCATGAGAACTTCATAGGAGTTTTAGAACTCCGAGACTCCTTTTGTTATTATTTGTAGTTTTAATACTAGTGAACAATAGAATTAAAAAAAAATATGTACAGGTTTGGGTGGTATTAAATGGGGAAGGGGAAAGAATGAATGTATTTTGAGCACCTCCTAAGTGCCATACATCTGGTCCTCACTGGCATGAATTCTTTTCACTTTACCCCATGATTTTATAAGATAGAGAATATCCTGATTATCTTGTAGAAGAGGAAATTGAGGCTTAAAATGAGTAGGCAACTTGTCCTTGAGTCAAATAATAAAGAAGAAGCAGAAATGGCTTTTAAATTCAGATGGGACTGATTGAAAGATTTCCCCTATAACATAGCCTGAGAAAGTGGAGCCTGTAGGAGATCACGCTTGAGTCATGAGTGAGAGGTACCCCAAGAAGCAGAGGGTTAGCAGCCATCGAAGGAGCAAAAGTAGATTTCCTACTGGACCGGCTGAAAGTAAGGCAGACGGACGTGAAAACCATTTATGTGAAAAAGAAAAGCCTCCTCCTTAAGCAGATAAAATGCGAAAAGGGACCCAAGCTTGAAGGATAATCTGGAGGAATGACAGTCCTTTCCTACAGCTGATGCAGCATCATCCCAGGAGGCAGTGCCTGGCATGTACAGCATGGCTGGGTGGCATCTCAGCTCCTTTCCTCTGCTAGATGCCTTTGAATGGGGCACGACCTGAACAACCACAAGAAATGTCTATTAAAAAAAAAGAAAAATGGTAATGATGAACCTAGTGGCAGGGCAGGAATAAAGATGTAGACATAGAGAATGGACTTGAGGACACAGGCAGGGAGGGGGAAGCCGGGGCAAAGTAAGAGTAGCATGGACATATATACACTACCGAATGTAAAATAGTTAGCTAGTGGGAAACAGCAGGATAGCACAGGGAGTTCAGCTCGGTGATTTGCGATGACCTACAGAGGTGGGATAGGGAGGGTGGGAGGGAGGCTCAAGAGGGAGGGGATATGGGGATATATGTATGCATATGGCTGATTCACTTTGTTGTACAACAGAAACTAACACAGTATTGTGAAGCAATTATACTCCAATAAAAATCTATTAAAAAAAAAGAGAGAGAGGGGCTTCCCTGGTGGCACAGTGGTTAAGAATCTGCCTGCCAATGCAGGGGACACGGGTTCGAGCCCTGGTCCGGGAAGATTCCACATGTCGTGGAGCAACTAAGCCCATGCGCCACAACTACTAAGCCTGCGCTCTAGAGCCCGCAAGCCACAACTACTGAAGCCCGTGCACCTAGAGCCCGTGCTCCGCAACAAGAGAAGCCACCGCAATGAGAAACCTGCACACCACAATGAAGAGTAGCCCCCGCTCACCGCAACTAGAGAAAGCCCGCGCGCAGCAATGAAGACCCAATGCAGCAAAAAATAAATTAATTAATTAATAATTTTTTTTAAAAAGAGAGAAATGTCTATGGACATAGGGAGCCAACTTAACATTGACAGGTGAACCCAAGACTTTAACCACAGAAGGACTAGCTTCCGTGATAGACCTCCTTCTTGCCTCCATTCCAGATCACACAGCCTATTGCTCTCTCCAATACCACATATTTTAAGGTTGAAAGCAATCACGTGAACATAAAAGCTAATTTTATATTGGAAAACTTGCTGTGCAATGGAAAAATGACCTCAAGTGCACTCCCTTATGAGTTATATAAAATCATAAATTTTAACCACAGCTGCAGTGTATCTGTAACTCCACGTCACACCCAGAAACAATTGCAAATCTACTCTGGGGATAGTTTTAGTTGCTACAAGAGACAGCTTTGGAACACATATAGTCAAAGAAACCCTGCCAATGCCCTAGTTCCAAGGAAGGCAGGTCACATATCACTTAGCTGGCCATACACCTGCCACATTTTAGATACGCTAAAAAAGAACACTTTTAAATTTACATCTCAATGTTAATTAATCATATTTAATCATATCTACCTAATTGTTATCAAACTATTAATTAATAATATAGTAATAAATACAAGTGCATATAACAATATATGTTAGGGCCATTTAAAATCAGACACTTTCCCCAGCCTAATTACATGACAAGTTTGCTTTTTATTCCATATAAAATTTTCACTCAGCCTCTCTCCCTCTTTCTCATTTTTACAAACCCATTATTTTCTGAAACTCACACTAGATCAAGCTACTTCATTTAAAAATTTCCATAGATCCTTCAATATATTCTGCTGCCTGGGGTACTGAATTTGATGAAACATTCCTCGTGAGTAGAAAACAAAAACAATTGTAAATGAAAATCAGATACAGAAAGCTTCAGATTATTGCTAGAAGGGTGTCAATATTAAAAGAACACATTTATTATTAATTTAAAAAATCCCTAGAACTAATATCAATATTATTATAATGCTTATTTAATCAGATATACAATTTGTCTGGCAGTTGCCAGAGAGGAGGGTATGGGTGAAATAGGTGAAAAGGAATGAGAGGTACACACTTTCAGTTTTTAAACAAAAATCAGATAGACAAAACAGGTTACAATAACTACAATCTCTGTTGGCTTATTATCATAATTACTTATACTAATAAAATACTTAAATAATAAAATGTTAATAAAATACTAATAAAGTCCAAAACTTATGTACAATTTCATCCTCAGGATTTGAGGTGTTCTCATAGCTATGTATGAGCTATATAGTACTATGGTATTAGTAGCAGCATCTATTAACAGTTACCAATTCAACCTGGCATATGCCCTGTTTATTTATAAGTGCGTCAGAAATTTCTTTTGTGAAAAAGGAGTTTTCAAAACTATACTTACAAAATATCAGAGAGAAAATATAATACTTATATTCTGGTCAAAATCATGTAAAGAAGAAACAACTCATAAAGTAATTCATCATTTTTTTTCAGATAATTCACTCCAAACATCTCACATCCATTATAATAATAATTACACATTCATTTTTTCCACACATTACTTCGAGTCTTTTTTCAAAACACTTGGTGTCAGATGTCAAGAAGAGTAAGAGTAAGACCTGACTTCTAGAAGCCAATTAAATGACAAATTAGAATTCAATAATGTAAATGCCATGATAAAGGGATTACAAAGTGCTGAGGGAATATACAGATCTATTAGAGCTGAGGAAGAAGAGAAAGACTGAACAAGAAGCACATTTTTCAAATAATTATTACATACTCAGCACTAATATCTGCACATGCTCTTAGTTACTTTTTATAACTTGTCCTTTTTATTTTAAGTAAAGCTAAGAATTGCTTCTCCATAAATATTTATACATTTCCTGATTGTTCCTGATTTTCTTCCCTAAAACCAGGAATAGGATACATATTGTCAAGATTATTGCCGTTGGATTATGATGCTTACTTTAAGCTGAATTATAATATGTATAAATATTTAAGAGCATTGCAGTGAGAAAAGCGTAAAAACAAATAAATGAAAAAAAACACCATTGCATTATGTATAATTAGCAAAAAATAGTAACAAAAGTTCACCCCAGACGTCTAGAGCAAAATGGAAACTACCCAAGTGCCTCATTAGAGAAAGGGAATTACACAATAAAATCTGCTTAAAGCCCTTTGTGGTTATATCATTGTGTTTTTGTCTTATGCATCATTCTGAGACATTCAATGGGAAGGTCTAAGGGTTCATTGTCCCTCCCTGATTCCTCCCCCCCTACTAAGTTCTAATAGATCTTTTCTTCCTCCTTCCAAATGGGACTCTGGGGTCCTAGGGAAGCTGATCCTTACTTGGAGCAAAGAGTCAAGATTGGTCAGCTCCTCTTCCACATGGAAGTTTATCATGTTCTTGCTTGGTATGCTCAAGAATTCAAATTAAAAGTGGTATTATACAATTTAATGGCTAAATACTTTAAAAATATTGATTTCAGGTCCCTATACACACACACAGATTGAAGATCTATAATAATAGATATCACAAATTTTATCTAGTATGTGACAATTATAAACACTACACAATGCCATTTATGCAGCTCATTATAGCCAAAATTATTAAAATAACTATAATAAGATCAGTTTGCCATAGTAGCTGTTTATATAATATGCAATTTTATAAATGTAATTTTTACTAATATTTTCTCTGTTCTAATGATTGCCATTTATTTACTTATATGTTTATTTTTAAAGTATACATTTGGGTTGAACAACAAGAGTTTTTAAGGTGTACAGCATGATGATTTAATATATGTGTGCATTATGAAACAATTACCACAATCAAGTTAATTAACACATCTATCACCTCACCTTGTTACCACTGTTTTGTGTGTGGTAAGAACAGTTAAGATCTACTCTTGTTCATGTATGCCATTGACAAGTTATTATTTTATAACAAAATTTTTGATACTTATCCGCCAGTTTGTCTATTTATCCAGAAAAATCTTTATTTTTAAACTCAATGTCAATACAGCAAAATGTTCAAAATTCTTTGTTCAAAATTTTTTTAAAATCCAATTTGTAGTTGGGGTGATTCAATCTTTAAGAAACAAAAGGATTACACTGGGTTTTAGTATAGACTATGTTCCTGCTTTAATCCCTTGCCTCATTTCCTGCCACAGGTTCCAGCCATACTCATTCCCTGGTAGTTGCACCATACATTCCAACTTTTCAAAGCCTTTGCATACTCTTGGCCATCAGAACACATTTTCCGCCCCTTGTATACCTGGAAAACTCCTCTTCATCATGCTTCAAATATCTGTTCAATTAGTGCCTTCTTTGAAATATCTTTCCTGAACCAGCCTCTCCTCCTGTGTTCCCAAATGCTTGAAATATAACATATAACACTTTATTAGGATGATTCTTCTATTCTCCATTGGACTGAGGATTCCTTTAGTAAGAGGGTTATTTCTTTCTTTCTTTAGTTTTGTTTTTTTCCTAATGCCTAGCAAAGTAATCTTACACACCAGGCACTCAAATAGTCTTGACAGATTAATAATAGTCAATGGCCCATATTTTGCAAACCACATTATAATTAATCATGAAGTGAAAGTTAGTATCTATAATTGAAGCATGCTGCTAATTACCTAGTCCATTTTACTCTGTTTTGATGCTGGTTGCAACACAATTTTAATTAGATTAGCTAGACAGCTAGATAAAAGTTAAATTGAGAGAGGAAATGTCATTCCTCCAGTGGCAGGAAGTATATGGGATCAGGAGGCAAGAAAAAAAGATTCTTGCCTCCACTTTTACCCACACTTTATTTGACTTTCTAGTTCTTCATCTGAAAGCATTTGAGCTAGATGGATCCCTATATTAATTGCAGTTCTGTGATTCTAACAGTTGGTGATTTGCCTATCCCTCACTCCCTCTGCCAACATGAATCTGGCCCGTTCGCTATCTTCTAAAACTTAAGGTTGTTAATATATTAAAAAAAACTGAATTATTAACATGTTTGTTGCATAATTATTATCTTACATGAGAAGCTCCTGGAATACCTGCACATATTTTCATAACAAAAACAGTACAACAGAAAGCAAAGTGGGGCTTCCCTGGTGGCGCAGTGGTTGAGAATCTGCCTGCCAATGCAGGGGACACGGGTTTGAGCCCTGGTCTGGGAAGATCCCACATGCCGTGGAGCAGCTGGGCCCGTGAGCCACAGCTGCTGAGCCTGCGCGTCTGGAGCCTGTGCTCCGCAACAAGAGAGGCCGCGACAGTGAGAGGCCCGCGCACCGCAATGAAGAGTGGCCCCCGCTTGCCGCAACTAGAGGAAGTCCTCGCACAGAAACGAAGACCCAACACAGCCAAAAAAATAAATAAATAAATAAATAATAATTAAGTGTAGTCATCCACGGCCCTAATCTGATGGATGCACCACTATTTAATATTGCCACATTAAACAGCACAAAGAAACTCTTACATCTTAAATACTTTTACCTGGAAATGACCCACATCACCTTCACTCACATTTTATCAGCCAAATCAATTCTCATAGCCAAAAATAACTAAAAGGGGGTGAGTGCCTAGAGGGAAAACAGGAATTATGGTCTACCACATACTCTTAAAACAAGCAAACAAACAAACAAAAAACCTTTTTTGTAACCTGTTCCTCCTCCTCCAATCTAACTTGTACACATTATTCCATGGCATTCTGTGTAATTCTACAGTGTTTCCAATTAACTTGAATTTGAATTTATGAATAGATCAGAAATGTTCTAACAAGGCTTCCCCTCTACCACTACTTCATGTAGAATATTAGGTTGGTTCCTATTTTTCAATAATGTAATACAATGCTCTAAGGCTCCTTGAAGTGAAATTTTGATGTCAAAGATAATCCATTAATACTGTTCAGTTGGCCTCCAGAAAGTTATCAATTAATAGTTTATTGATGATACTGATGTTTATAGTCTACCTACTATATATGAGAAGCCAGTCTAAAAGGTCTAGAAGTATGGGTCCCAGGCAGAATATGGTATGCTTGCTGATTAGTGCATGAAGTGAGAAGTACAGTAACACAAAGAAAAATAATAATTTACTGAGCTGTGAATGTGACGAAGAATGTTAAAAAACAAATAAGCAAAATCATTAAATTTTCTCTCATTCTAACACAATAGGTGGACTTTCAATAGGTATTTGGAGTATAAGAGGACAATCTAGATGATAAAAATAATATGATCAAAGGGAGAGTGGTAAGAAAATTTGAGGGAAAATTTAGAAAAAAGTAATTGACTATTTGGGGTAGAATTAATGTTTTTGTTTCGTTTTGTATTGCTTTAAGACATAGTGGGAAATAAGCAGGAATAAGAGTGTTAGGCCAGAATATAGAGGAACGTGAATGTCACTTATATATGAAATATCTGTATATACAATCAAAAGTGTTAGCAATGACATGCAGAAAGCAAAAGGAGAATGAAAGCTACAACAAAAGTTTGGAATTGATGTCATGAGGGACAGAATTTTAGTAGTGAGGTTGACAGAGAAGGGAAAACTGCAAGCGCCCCTGTGAAGGATAAGCGTTTAACTGATTGAATGTAGGGGTGAGGAAGAAATCACAGATGTACTAAAAGGTTGAGCCTGAGGAACTAGAAAGTATTCTGAGGATTAACTAAAATTAAATTAGGAAAATGTGGGTTTTAGTGAGAACATATAAATTTATCTTTAAAACTTAAGATTAATGGGATAATAGAACTAAAAGTAGACTTGGCAGATGGAAGTGGAAAAGGAAATACTTGCAAGATATATATATATATATATGTATATATATGAAGAAATTCTTGACCAATTTTGAAAAACATAACCAGGGCAAATATATATATATATATATATATATATATATATATATATATATATATGATGTGAGAGCTATATAAATGGATGACGTGCTCTAAAGGAAAAAAAATATAGTGCTGTAACAAAAGAAGGCTGATGAAGGCCCACAACAGGGGATGTGAGGAAGAGAAGGAGACAACAAAAGTGAAAAACTGTCAAATCTGAATATGAAATATATTAGTTATAAAGATCCTTCTGCACGAGTGGGCATCTGTTTGGTTTAGTTTTTATTTTCACATAGACCATTTCTTGTTGAAAGATATGTTCTAGAAGGAGCACTGGACTTGCCATTAGAATGACCAGAATGTATTAACTCTGCCATCTACTAGCAGTATAAACTTGGACAAGGTTATGCTCCTTTCTTAACCAGTGTCCTCATTTCTCCAACAACAGATAACATCAACTTTATTTTATTTGTTGTGAGGATACATAAGATAATGCACATAATATCGTATCTGGCACCATTCCTAATAAAATAAAGGTTTGATAAACATAGGATGAATCCAAATTCAGGGATTTTTAATCTATTTACCTACACAGTGTTTGGTAAATGACTTACATGAAGTAATGTGCTCAATAAACATTTGTTGCGTTTAGCACAGGGAAAAGATAGGCATTGGGACTAGAAAGCCAACTGCAATATGATTAAAGTCATTGTCAATTCAGGATTATCCCTGACGACATTTTAAAAATTGCCTAAATGTACTTTCAACTTCCTTAGTTCAACCTACTCACAAACATTACCCTTTATATCTGGCACTATTAATAATTTTCTTAGTGTGGTCATCATTAGTCTGATCACTCAAATATAGGTATTTTTCCCCACTTTGAGGCAAATAGTAGGATTTTACTTTTTGGCTTGCTTGAGGTTGAGAGAGTATGTGTGACTAGTTTAGGACAGTACATTGTGAGAAGAAGTCACGTTTGTGGGTGTTCAGTCAGTCTAGTTCTTGGAGTGAAACCAACCTGACATGAACATGAACCATGAACAAGAAATAAACCTTGCTGTTGAAACCAATACGAGTTTCTGTTTTGTGTTTGTTGTTGTTCTTACTATAGCACAACTTCATCAATCCTGACTAATACATTCACCATATGGTGGGAGAGTTCCTTCTAGATTCACTAGCTTAAAACCCACAGCACCTCTAGTACCACTAAGATTAGCATAGCATTTGCATTTTCATCATTTAAAGATGAGCTAAGGCACTACAATAGACTTTGATGTATCAGAAACCAACTAGTATAAAAACAAAGGGAGAACATAAATATGTTCCCATATTCTTTAAGAAGTCAGCAAAGCTGATCCCTTAAGAAAATAAACAGGAGTATAAAAAAAGATTTTCTACAAGTAACTTCTTTCTGTTACTGCATTTTGATTTCTTGTCTCTGGAAAGTTATGTTACTCATTGGGATGGAGAAAGAGGGTTGGTGAGAAGGCTGATGATGAGCTGATTTTATGGTAATTAAGGGCACAGTTGATGTTAAATTGGCTGGCTAATAGATATTTTGGAAGACAAAATAAGTTCTCCTAATAGAATTTATCAAGTTTTTCAGTATAAAAAATGAAATACAGAAAAAAAAAAAAAAGAAATACAGGACTTCCCTGGTGGCACAGTGGTTAAGAATCCACCTGCCAATGTAGGGGACATGGGTTCAAACCCTGGTCCAGGAAGATTCCACACGCCACAGAGCAACTAAGCCCGTGCACCACAACTACTGAGCCTGCGCTCTAGAGCCCGTGAGCCACAACTACTGAAGCCCGCGCGCCTAGATCCCATGTTCCACAACAAGAGAAGCCACTGCAATGAGAAGCCCGCGCACAGCAACGAAGAGTAGCCCCTGCTCACCGCAACTAGGGGAAAGCCCATGTGCAGCAACGAAGACCCAATGCCGCCAAAAATAAATAATTTTTAAAAATGAAATACAGTCACATGTGTTACTATAATTACAAAAAGCCCATTGCATTCAATAAATATTCTATCAGCTACTTATTATTCTAAATGAATTCTCTCTGAAGAAATTCTTGACCAAGTTTGAAAAACATAAATCAGAGCAGATATAAATAATCTACCTTTACTTAAGCAACACTATATAAGATTTTCTACTGAGGTACTGAGCACCTATTATTATGATCATCTTCTTTGACCCAAGTCATATTTAAGTGAATGTGATCACTGCTGTTATTGGTACCTGATGAAGGGTTGAGTGATGGGGTCTCTGATAGTATTTCCATGGCAATGCTTCTAGTGGTTGATAAAGCCAGGCCTCTAGGGTCCAATTTTCTGAAACCCATAGGGAAACAGAGGAGCTGGAAAATGAACTACCTGGTTATATATATATTTTTCATTGTTTCAAGGAGACTATTTTCGAGAATGATTGTGACGGAAATAAAAAGACAAGGACAAGCAACCCCAAACTGTCAAAATCCTAGCATTCTTTCAGCTGATTTCCTGATACACACGAATGACTTATGCCAAAAGGAAAAAAAAAAAAAAAAAAAAAAAGGAAGAAAAGTTTCTTTTCTGAAGATGACGTCAACATATCTGGTGCCTTGGGTAAGAAATAATATAGATGGTATTTTTATTGTTTGTCTTTAAGGACAGATCAAATTTCCACATAAGAGGGTCAGAAAACCGTGTCGCAAACCTTCTTCTAAGTAATTATTGACCCAAAGTTGAAAAGTAAGCATATACAACTCTTTCATCTACAGCATTAAGTCCAATTATGAATACCTTTATTTGCCAGGCTCTGTGCTATGGTTGTACAGAACTTGCAGTTTTATGTGTCACAACTACTCTGTGAGGTTATTACTGTTGACATTCTGGAGGATGAGAAAGCTATCCCAGAGGTTCAGCCCCTTGTTCAATATTGCATGACTGTGAAGCAGTGTCACAGCTTTTATATCTGGGTCAGCCTGACTCTGAAATGTATGTGTTCTCCATCATAGTGCCGCTGCCTCCTTCTCCACACCAAACAAACAAACAAACAAAACACCCCAAAGAAACTGACACATGGAAGAGTAAATCTGAGAAAGAAATGAATCTTAAAAGAAAAGAAGAGAAAGTAAGAAAAAACATGAGAAAGATTGCTTGCTTGAGGTTTTTTTTTTTTAAGTGGAGGATAAAGATGAGCAATTTTGTCTCAATTTGCCAAATTAATCAAAGTCAATTAGAGGCTATATCTTGCCAAAAGAAAGCATACTGAATGGGCGTTGGCCAGTTTAATCGGATAAGGTTGGCAAGAATTAAAGGGGGAAAGCCACTTAATATGGAATAATCCCTAGCTAATTTCAAGAAAAAGTAGTTAGAAGGTATTGACTACCTCCTCTCTTTAAATATTAAGTCGTTTTATTATGAAAACATAATGTTGTAATGCCCCATATGGCTGATTGTTAATCCAACTAAAGCTTAACCAACCAAACTTTTAGTGAAATTTTGAACTGGACTGCTATTCATTTTGTATTTGACGTATATTCAGATGTTCAATTTGAGCATAAACTGTCATTCTGGACTCAACTCACGGGAGAGTCCTGGATTCTAATGCTACTTACTTCCCACATGGCCTTACACACATTCTTTGAGTTTCTGTAACTCTTTTAACTTACCTGTAAAATGGAGAGAATCAATGTTTTAAGGTTTGTGTGAGGATGGAATTAGATAATTAAGGCCATGGCATTTTGTGAATAATTCTATGCAAATAAAGATGGTGATTATAACCTGTGTACTTCCAATTGGCTTCTCAGACCAGCAGAAAGTTCAACTTTATTATTGTAACAACTATCATTCACTTCAGTGATTATTTTGAGTTTTCATCCTCTATAATCAATCCTTTCTCAGGTATAATTTGACAATGGGATGAGCAGCAGTTTGCAGCATTTCTACTTTTCATTCTAAATTTGTCGTAATAGAAATATCAAGTCATTTTGCAGATACACTGATTCTAAATTTCAGATTAAAAATTCTGCAAGTAAGTTACTATCTCTGCTACTTCCTAGCTGTGTGGTCTTGGACAAGTCATTCAGCTTCTCTGAAGCTTACTTCTTCATTTATAAAATGGAAGCAGGAGAATTGAGAAAGATAATGTATATACAATGGTATACTCATTTTTGATGCACTATCTTTTCCTTTATCTCTATCAGTTTTGCATGTCAGCTATAAATCCAGCAGATGTGCTTTCATCTATGTAATTATGATATTCAGGCCTGATTGACTGTAGTGGTTGAAAGCAATTGTGAGTAAACAAGATGGATAGTGCAATGAACATATAGGTACCCCTGAAGGAGAGGAACGTGCCAGATTCCCTTTGTCCGACGTACTCTTTGGTGTTTCTGAAATTGAAAAGGAAGTTCCTTTTTCAGAATGACCAGCTGTGACGGCTTAACTTGCTCAATGCAGCCAGAAGCAGAATAACCAGGAAAATAACAGGTCACAGCTGAGCTCCAGGTTGACCTGGAGCATGTACTTGGCACAGCAGCATAATTTCTTATGACCTTAGGCATGATGTTAATATGAGGCTCATCAGTGACAGATACTGCTTGTTCACCTTGCCAAAAACAATGGGCATAGTATGTTTACAGATTTACTCAATGATATACCTGTTCAACCAACAATCACCTATCAATTTTGTGTTAAGCCCTATACTTGGCACTGAAGATTTTTTCTTTTTTTTTTAAATGAGTAAATCACGGTCACTGCTTTCCAGGAATATCAAATTTAGAATGAAAGAGAAGCAGACACACAATTGACTGTTTTACAGCCGTGATAAATCCTGGATGCGTAATAGAGTTTGATGAACTCTACCCACGTTGTGGAGGAGGCAGACTTCTCACATAAAGTTAATATTGTTGGATCCAAATTCTAAAAGTCACAGTCAGGGAACAGGAAAGCTAACATTAAACAAAGCACAAATGGGCTAGGTTTCAACATTCCCATGAGGTAGAAGATAATCTGGTTCACAGGAAGAACCAGAACAATGATTCCCCAGTCTTTTTCCCCTTGCCTCTTCCTGGATTCCCAAGGATGGCCCAATGGGAACACCTTCTCTTGAAATAAAATAATCCTCCACCAATGTGTGATCAGAATAGATCATTTCTCTGGTATCTTAGAGCCCAAGTCACATGCCTTATTTTAAAAGCTAGAAAGAAGGTGTAAAGGATGCTTGTCAAAGGTGGCAATTCATCCTTCCCAAACACTGGAAGGGTTGACTCTGCCCTTGCCAACAGTCATTTGGAGGTGTAGAGAGACTCTGTGACACCCTAGAAATTCCTTTAGTCTCAATACCCACTTTTGTCAAACTAAACCTGCAGAAACTGTAGTCCTATACAATGCCTAAATGCTAGAAGTCTACTTCACTGCTTTAAAAAAAAGTTTGTCCATGAGTGTCAGTACTTTAGCTGTACATCATCACTCCTTTCCAGAACCTTGGAGGTATAATTGAGATGAGTGGTAGTGATAGGAAGCAGAATTAAATCAGGTGGGATGGGTCATAACACATAAAAAGTCCTTGCTTCAATGGAACTGTAGACAAAATATTTCTGCAGATGAATTGATACATCTCTTCTTTGCAAAAAATCAAAAGTTGAATTTCTAGTGTATTTCCTTTTGCCTCTAGGTGGCCAGAAGACTACAGCTAAAAATGCACTTGGGAACTCAGAATCGGGGAGGCTGTGTAGTGCAGTGGTTAAGAACTCAGACTTGGAATTGGACTTCCTGCTTTCCAATGCCAGCTCTAGCTTTTAGTGTGTGCCCTTGAGCTATTTACTTAGCATACCTGGTCCTCAATTTCTTCATCGGTAGAAAGAGGACCACAATGATTACGATACCTACATCAGAGATTGGATGAGTTAATACACAAAAACTCATACAGCCTGACTCACTGTCAGCATTCAAAAGTGTTAGCTATTATATTAACAACTTATCACCTTTTTCCTCTCCTTAAAATGTTTCATATCGCACTTTACTTCATTCTCTATATATCCTCAATTCCATTCTGAAATATGGAGAATATATAACTCTGATGAAAAAGCACTAGCTTCAGAGACCAACAGACATGGTTTTGGAATTGGGATCCCCTACTCTTGTGGCCTTGGTGAAAATATATAACCTTTCTGTCAGCTATCTTTAAAATGTCTTTGCAGAGCCACTGTACAGACTAAATGAAATAATTTATATCAAGTGTTGCTCAGTATTTGGTAGTTCCTTCCACTGCTTCTTTGAATATCTCCCTTTTTTTTTTTTTTAAAGTTTCTTTCAGTCACATGGTGGGGAAAGCAATGCCCACTGGCCTGGTATAGAGTTGGAACAGCTGTGGTGAGTTTGGGGTTCAGGCTAACAGGTAGTCTAAGGAGCACTTTCACATCCAAAATTTCAAGCACATATTTTTTGACCTCCATAGGAAGAGAAGAAGAAATGGAAATGAACTCAGAGCACAGGAATCCAAATTCCAGAATCTAATTTTGCTCTCAGGAAGGGGAGAGATGGCAAAGAGACACTCTGCAGCATCTGGAGAGGGTACAAGTGCAAAACCAAGGGCTCAGTTATTAAAGGGCTTTTGTGAGGAAGGCTACATATTAGTAATAACAGGTAAACAGAAACTTTTTTCAGTGCTTCTCAAAAAATTTGTTTATTCTGCACCCTATAAGGTATATATGATTGTTGTCCTCATCTTACAAATGAGGAAACTGAGGGACAGAGAAGTGAAGTAACTTTGTCAGGTTCACACTCGGGCCAGCTGGCTCCTGAGTACGTACACTCCTCATCCCCACACAATGCTACCTCTGCACAGATACAGATAATTCGCTACAACTACTGATCAATAACTCAGACACAGCCTGAACTCCCACAATCAGAGGACATATACAAGAGACTTTGTATTAAAGATAATGGAAGCGATGTTTTTCAAAAGTATCCAGTGATACCGATCACCTGGGGTGTTTTCTAAATATACAGATTCCAGACACCTCCCGAGACCTAGAGAAACAATCTCCATGGAGAAGTCTGGGTGGTAGCTATGGTTGACAAGCGCTCCCAGGTGATTATCCTTATTATAAAGAAAGATTGGGAAACACCAAATGGGGTGAATAATGAAAAAGTCTTTAAGGCAGTGCTTCTCACACTTTAATATGCACATGAATCACTTGGAGATCATGTCAAAGTTCAGCTGTGGGGCCTGTGTTTCTGTATTTTTAAAAAACTCCTAGGTTATGCCAGTGTTAGTGATATATAGACCAGATTCTGAGAAGCAAGGCTCTAAGACAATGACTCAGCAGTCTAAGATCTGTGGGCTCATTTACTGTTAGCCATAACCTTGGCCTTTTAATAAGCAAAGCCATCACCTGGCTTGTTTGTACAAAACACAAATAAGAGTATAGATCCTGATTTGACAGACATGGTTAGTTATCAGAAATTGACTTTTTAAAACAAATAATACCAAGGATTTGATTCTCAGGCAGATAGTCCTCAATCCTACGTTCCATTGATAAACACTGTAAATGCCGTGGAAATCAAAGCACTCTAAAGGTGGAAGGAACAGCAGTGCCATTATAGAAGTCATCCAATCCCTTGGTCTTATCACCCCTAACCTGGAGAGAATAATATGTGCCTTTATAGAGTTGTTAGGATAAAATAAGACATGAAAGCAAAGAACAGCTGAGCCACCCTATTCAAAGGGTCAACAGAAATAGGATATGGATCCAGGAAAGAACCACTTTCAGCCAAACAGCAGAAAAGCTTTCCTATATTCTCTTGATTCTTAGGCTATAAAGGCAATTTACAAAATCACTACATTCACTCTATCCATTTACTAGCTAAGCAGGACTGATTCCTATCTGTTATTATAAAATGATAGTGGTTCTCTCTCTCTCTCTTTCCCGCTGTGTGTGTGTGTGTGTTTGTGTGTGTGTGTATGCATTTCATGCCCACAAGCATATACACACACACATATATACACATATATGTATATATATATATATACATATATATGCTTGCAGATAAGCAACATATACATAAGCATATATGATTAAATTTTATAGATTTCTGGAGATTCTAAAAACATGTAATACAGCTAACCTTTAAAACAATGCTAATGTAGCTGCTACAATATGGCATTTTAAAAACACCTTTTTAATAATGCATGTTCTTAAATGTTAAACTGATTCATATGTTACATTCCCAACTTTTAAATCTCAAGTTCTACTTAGAATATCAAAAGAAATATGGAAAGTACAGAATTTTATATAAAAATTTCTAATGAACTATACTGGTCTGCTGTTATTACTGTATCTTAACCCTGCTTGAAAGTTTATTACTTTTTCAGAGGGAAAGGGTCTTCAGCTTCTTTCTCAGACCATGCCTTATTGGATTTAAAAAAAAGAAAAAAGAAAAAAAACAACCTTCAAAGTACTATCTTTCCCTGCCTGTGGCAAGGACAAGGCTTAGGTCGACGCCTATTACAGAAGCAGCAAAAATATGTGGATTAAAAAGAAAAAAAACACACACTGTAGTCCTCTTTGGTGTATCTAGACATTTTAAAACATGGATTAGACACACACAGACAGTATAAACATCAAAATCACAATCAAGTGAATATATTTCATATATATCTAATGTCACACATTTGACATAGAGCTTTTTGGTGACCATGCTTTGGTGTGATGTATATTTGTTGAATTGCATAAGGTCATAATATGAAGTCTAAAGTATAGTTTGTTCTAGCACATTCTAAAAGGGTGAATCATTTGAAGGAGGTCTGTAAAATTATATTGTCTAAAGATAATTAGGTGACTAAAATAATTTTGGATTATTAGTTACATTATGAAATTTCAATAATAGATCCCTTTACTTCTTCACAATTCAGCCAAGAAACATTGAAAATTAACCCAAAACTTTCTTTGTTATAAGGTCCAGAATTATGTTCACTATCAACTTTGATGTTTTAACATCTACATGAAAGTAAGGCATTTAAAATGAAATGATATTTGTAAAAATTTCATGAGTTTTCCTTTCTACCTAAGGAGAAAAATTCAGTGTAAATTTGTGTAGGTGTATTTCCTTCTGAAAACTAAACTACTTTTAGGCTTGGATTATAACTGGAATAATGTAACACAACTAGGGATAGTGACAATATTTAAATTCAGTGACTTTTTCTATCTAGATTCCTTTTAAACATAGGAGAACAAATGTACACCAGAAATTGGGAAATAAAATGTGTGTGTGTGTAGGTAACTTCCCAATAAAGATATATATATATATTACACATATATATGTGTAATATATATATTTATTTATTATATGGTCTTGGGTAAAAATGTAGTCATCTTTAACATGTATCATCTAGAATCTGGAATAACTGGTTGTTTATTGAAACATCCAACACATGACCTAATATAGAGGGGAAAAATAGAGATGAGTGATACAGATATGGATATATTTATATTATGGATTATTGGGGAACAATATCTCACTTTCTCCATATTTGTATCTATAATTGCATCAGACTTAACATGAAGTTAAGTGATGGCTATTGAAATAGCCACATCATCATAAAAATCTCTTTATTTCTAAATTGCAAAATGCCAGTCTGAGTTAAATCAAATGATACATGGATCATTAGTGTTTCTGCTCCTAGTCTTGATTTGGTACAATATACATATAAACTAATGGCTATTAATTTGGATACAATTTATGAAGTCCTTTCACATATTATGAATATAGGCAACAAGCCACAGTACAATTAAGAGTTTCTATGTTTTGGTCACCAAAAGAAGTTATAGATATTTTCACATCACATTTAAGTTTCCACAGATATCTTGAAATATCATTTACATCCAGCACAATTTCAAAATTACAGCATTTAATACACATGCTGCTAGATTTTTAGTGAAATCAATATTCTACTCTATCACAACTTTGTGAAATCATTTACTCTGTAATGTCCATATATTTAGTGTTATGCACATGAAAACGTTCTTCTAAAAAGTCCATATCGTTCAACAAAGGAATTCATGGCACAAAATGATTAAAAACACCTGTTTTTTAAGCAAGAGTCATGTCATGTCACTGCTTTTTTGAAAACCCTCCAATGGCTATGCATTTCACTTAGAATGAAGTTGTTGTGGTCCTTTGATTTCCACCACCACTAGTTCTGGCCTCATCACTATGTTTCTCAAAATATTAAGCATACCCCCAACTCAGAGCCTTTGTACTGAATGTTCCCTCTGCCTAGAATTATTTCCCTTCAGATTTAATCATGTTCCACTCACCTCCTTCTAGATTTTTTTTTCAAATGTCACCTCATTCAAGTCTATGCTATTTTATTTATAATCACATCACTTCCTTAACATCTCTGTTTTCCTTACTATGCTAATTACACCCCATAATTTACTATATATTTTCTATCTACCCTCCCCTAGAATATAAACTCCATTGGAGGAGGGATTTGTGTGTGTGTGTGTGTGTGTGTGTGTATGTGTGTGTGTGTGTGTGTTTTCTGTTTTGTTACCCATAATATCATAATGTATTTGAGGTGCTCCATAAACTCTTGTGACATGAAAAAATAATTTGTAAAGGTAAACGACGCTTTCAGTATGGTTGTAAAACAGTATGCCACTGTAAATTAGCCCATTTTTACAACTGCTAAATGTAGAATTTAAGAAGGTAGACAGAAAGTTGATGCTATTCCTTTATCATACTGGTTAACTAAGAGTGTCTATAGAAAATATATTAGTTTCCTAGAGCTGCCACACAAGTTACTACAATTTGTTGGCTTAAAACAACAACAATTTATTGCTTCACAATTCCAGAGGCTAGAAGTTCAAAATCAAGGTTTGGCAGGGCCCTTCCCAAGGAGGAAGGTTCGAGGGGAGAATTCTCCTTGACTCTTTCAGTGTCTGGTGCCCCCGGTGTTCCTTGGTTTGTAGCAGCATAACTCCAACCTGCTGCCATCTTCAGATGGCCTTCTTTCCCTCTCTTTTATAAGGACCCCAGTCATTGGATTTGGGGCCCACTCTAAATCAAGGATGATTTCAACTGAGATTCTTAAATCAATTATATCTGAAAAGTCCTTATGTCCAAATGAGGTTACATACACAGGTACTAGAGGTCAGGACCTGGACAAATCTTTTTGGAAAACATAATTTACTATAGAAGATAAGAAATGATTCAGAAATTTCTGGATAAAGAAACCAGATTTTTAAAATTCACTTTGTCTGCAGAGAAGGATATTTATGATTTCTTAATATTTTTTTCTAGAATTATATGCCTCACTATTTTGGAGGATCTTCTAACTGATTTTGAGGAAAACAAAAAGGGTTTGTTGTTAATAAAAGTGCTTTTAAAGTTTAAATGGGAGAAAGAGTAGCATTGTGAAGCAAGACTCTAAAGCTCTACATAGTTAAAGTGACTAAATACAAATTGACCTTTTGCATCCAAGCTGAAAGTAAACTATCTACAGACCAAGAACTATGACTTGATACTTTTCCCACTGGAAAAAAATGATAGAAACTGACTAATGAATGTATGCCACTTCTTTCTATAGATGCAATAGGTCAATCATGGTTAGCCAGCTGGAGATTAGACTGAAACACAGGTCACCTACCTGTGAAATTTCCAATAGCTATGATTAGAGAAGCATTACATTAGAGGTTAAGTGCTCAATGGCTGAAGGAAACTTCTACATTTATTGAGTACCTCCGAATGGCCAAAAGGAAATAATATATACCTCATATACTAGATCTAAGTCTATAAGAATACCTTATTTTAAAGGGTTGTTTTTTGTGTTAATGTGTTACCTAATATTATTGATTATCACTATTATCAAAAGTGGTACATGTAAATTTCTAGCTTTTAATTCAAACTGTCAAATGTGAAAGTGAAAAAAAAAGAAGTAGGAAAAAGAGTTGAAAATGTTAGTTGGAAATAAGCTCAAAATGAGTGAAAAATATAGTATCACAATTAATAAATCTAAAGTATTCTTGAGTGAAATTTTTGGAAATATATGCCTAGTCAATGGGGTTCAGCATTACAATTTTAATTCAGATTACAACTAGGATTTAATGTTGAATTCTAGGCATAATATTTGGAGGATGACCTTTATAAACTACTCAACAACCAGAAAGATAAAGAATCTGGGAAATATGTCATATTAAAAACAGATGAAGGAAGAGGGCATATTTAGCTTGAAGAAGATACTCAGAATAGAAACAGTGTTTGCATTAAATAAATTGAACCATGGACATGTGGAAAATAGTAAAACATAATAAAACCAAACAAAGCAGATAAGCAAAAAGAAAGTTACAACAGGCAAGATGAGAGTTATATCAATATGTAAGAAACACCAGCTAAGTATGAGAACTGTTGAGCAGTGAAATGGGCAGATACTGAATTTCCATAACAATGACTATTGTTCACTGAAGTGCTTGGTGCTGAGCTAACTGCACTTCTCCACTATTGCAATCAATCTCCACCACAATCCTATGAGGCAGAGGTTATTATCTCCATTTCCTAGAAAAGGAAATGTAAGTGATTTGTCTATGGTCAAACAACTAGAGGTTCTAAACTTATTATTTTAACCACGTTTATAGTCTTGGCTTTCTATGGCACACAGAATTGAGCGCATCTGTTATGATTTTTTTAAAGGGATATCATGCATGCAGAGCATAGTGTATCTGACTTCTAAAGTTAATACATGAAAAAATGTTTAGAACAGTTCTCGTAGTAAGAGTATTTGAAATGTACTGAGTGCGAAAAAGGATAATTCTTAGAAGAGAGTATAATCATACAATCCTAGCTTATACAGATATAAAATGAATATGTGTCAAAGATTTTATTTAACTTACTAATTAATGAAGGAACCAGGGAGATATTACAAACGGTTCTAAGGAGAATTCAAAAAGCTACACACACACACACAAAACATTTACATTGATGCAAAACTGTATTCTAAAGGGAGAAAGGGAAATCAATTTTATTTTGTTAGAAAAAAAATTATTTTCATTTCTATGGAAAATAATCATATGCATTGCTTTCAGTATTCTACAATGCACAGAGCTGTAAAATAGCTCCAAGACAATGAGAAGTGCAGAGATCCATTAGAATCAGACAACCTAGGAGGACACGCTTAGAAAGCACCTAGTAGTCCACTGAAGACACCCATTTGGGACCATTTCAAAGTCTTTCACAATGTTTCCTCCAAGTGTTTATAATTATGTTGTACAAGTCACATAGATTGGAAGTAGCAGAGGAGAAACTTAGAAACTTAGATCTGTTTAGCATGAAAGACGATGGCATTCTGCGTTAAGGCATATAGCCTCCCCAGAGATATTCGCATGTTGCATAGAAAAACTGACATTCATTAAATACCACATTCAGTGCTAAGTGTTTTATATTTCATGACAACAGTAACAGAAACAAATAATTACTGAGTGCTTTCTGTATGCCAGGCTTTGTGCTAATTAATTTATGTGCATTATTATGTATAATTTTCCTACAGGTCATAATGATAACACAATAGCAGCAGCAATAACAAAAGCAATAATAATGGTATCTCAGTTTAGTTAAACAGTTACTGAAAGGCAAGTACTTGTTCTAAGTATTATCGATTTTAATCTTAACAACCACTGCTATGATTTAAATAATATTATTATTGGCGAGGAAGTTGAGGATTAGACAGGTTGATCAATTCGCCAAAGTCACACAACTAATAATATTCCAATCTAGGTCTCTTTGAATACAAAGTTTGTGGTTGTAATTATTATACTACTAAGCTAAACCATCATAGATCATGTCAATGCACTTTGAAGTATACCTATTAGAATACAAAATTATTTCTTTATGACATCATACAGGCGAATATTAAACACGTTAGGTTTTCAGAAACGTCCCTATAGTTTTAAAAAACCATGAATGGTTATATGTATTTTAAAAATAGTTTGCTTAGGGCTTCCCTGGTGGCACAGTGGTTGAGAATCAGCCTGCTAATGCAGGGGACACGGGTTCGAGCCCTGGTCTGGGAAGATCCCACATGCTGCAGAGCAACTAGGCCCATGAGCCACAACTACTGAGCCTGCGCTCCACAACAAGAGAGGCCACGATAATGAGAGGCCCGCACACCGCGATGAAGAGTGGCCCCCTCTTGCCGCAACTAGAGAAAGCCCTCGCACAGAAACGAAGACCCAACACAGCCAAAAATAAATAAATTCATTAATTAATTAAAAAAAAAATAGTTTGCTTAGAAACCTAAGAATTAAAGAAGGATTCATAACCGAATATGAAATATTTTCTTCAAGAAATCCACTCAAAGAGTCAATGATTAAACCATAAGTGGAGGGTTTTCTCTGACTGACTTATCATAAAAAATAATTATATACCAAACATTATTAAACCTTAGCCGCCTCTCCTGCCACTCCCTTATCCTCTTCCAAATAACATTCCTATAGGTTCTAAAAAAAAAGGAAAAATAGATAGTGCTCAGATAGAGATAGAAGAGGTAAAATACATTACCAGCAGTAAATATTTATTTACATTTCATAAAATATATTCGTTATTTTTCATTGACTAAGTAGGAATGTAGAATTTTGCTATGATTTATGCCAAAATAGATCATTGTAAGAGATCAAATGTTTTACAATATGCCTTTAATATTTGCAATATTCTTGATTAATCTTATTAAATGATTAGCTTGTACAGTAGTACATACAAGGGTTTTGATTGTCAATGATAAATTAATCCAGCTCCTGACTTAATGATTAAATATGCCAAATTCATAGAGATAGTGTGTTAAATTATTTAAATTATTTAAATTATCTTTGTTTAGCCACATAATTGGAAGGAAGTAGTGGTGTGGATAATCCTAAATACTGAATGATTCCAAAATCATTTAGAATTGACTTTGGGATGCATTTTAATTTGGAAGCAGATTTGTTTCCTAAGTTCATTTTGCATGACCTAAAATTAAAATAGGCAAATATTATTCACAAAGAAGGTAGCATGGTCCAAAATGTTATGGTTGATAAGGGCATTTCAGCCTGGGATATAGGTTGTACTGCTAACAAAAACTAACAACAACAATAACATAACATCAACAATGAAAGAGACTTGAGGAAGAAACTTAGAGCCTGTTCAAGAACATCCAATTTATAACATAATTTAGAGTTAACTGTATCTTATCATTAACTCCTGCCCTGCTGCTGTTGTTTCTGCCTATAATAATCTTCTATTTTCACTTATCCATATGTGTACAATAGTTCAAAGTATACTTCAAGTCCCACATCCTTCATTAACAATAACTTTATAACTAGAGTATTGAGTCTCCCTCAGTACTCAAGTAAACCTAAGTGTTCCAGGAACTCCAAGATTTATTTATTTTTCTCTCCAACCACAAAGATTGAGGGTGAAGTATGGCATTCTCTACTACCACCTCCCAAGACAGGTCCCATTCTGACACTGACCCCCAGGCCATGACCTTCATGCAAAAACAACTCTTACAACAAAAATCTCAAGGTAAATGTCAGGCTGGGTGCATTTCTGAAGTGTCTATGTTTGTTACTTTAGTGGTTTGTGTACTTGAAAATACAGGCTTTTTCTTAATTAGGGTTGAAATAGTGAAAAAGGTATGGAGTTAACAAAAGTTCATATTGCTTCTTGTTTCCCCATTATTGCCGAACAATAAAAACTTTAAAAGAGCAGATATAGCTATGTTCTGAAATAGAGGTATAGGGGAAAAATGAAATTAAGTACTGTTCTATAAATGGAATGTTAATTACTACTATTGATATTAAATAATAATGATTACTGCAGCTGCTCTTACAACTACTAACAACAACATGATCAACACCAGCATTTATTGCTTATCATGTATGTACTATATGCCAGACACTGTGCTAATGAATTCACATTTTTTTAAATGTCATTTAATAAAAAAATGAGCATATCTATATATTGTGATTTAACTATGGGGATGGGGAAGTACCTTAAGAATAGATGGGGCTTTGTTTTGGAAAACTCTTTGTCTTATGAAAGGGAAGGACTGGTTTCAATGGGAGAGTTTGAGACAAATGTGCTAAATAATTCTTTATACTAGAGAAAAGGAAATCTTAGAGTTGCCCTTTACAACTGGATCTATGGGGGGAAAGGAAACCATGAAATTGAGAGATAAGGGCAAGAATAAGTAGAGAGCAGAGAGGGATGAACAAAGAAAGAAGTTAATGAAATAAACATCAGTGCTTCCCATCTACAAGCCTCTTCCAACACACTGGGGTCAAATTTGTATTCATAATTTTATTTGCTTTTTTCTTACAGAGGTACATAACTTGTATAAGCTCCAGGTCCCAGAAAACCTGCATCTGTCTCTAGCAGAGAGATGTTTCTGTTCCCAAGAAAAAGATACTAACTCTTCCAATACTCTTTTTTAATCTGGTGCCATCTTCCTCCACTAGTCTTAAAGGTTCAGTAAAATCAGATGTTCAGAGTAGCCCCAGGTTATGTGCTTAAGCTCAAGGCCATAAATTACTCAATTATAGTATTTTCAACACCACATTAAGCAGGTCAATTAAAATAAGGTATCCATCCAATCAAAATGACTTTATTTCAAATATCAAAATATTTGATACCAAATATCAAAGGGTGACCAAGGAAATGATAGGTTTAACTAAGTTTGAGTGAGGACAGTGGGATGCTTGAAGTTATAAAGAACAACCAAAATATATCCTTTTGGTGGATATCATGCTCACCTGGAAATTATGTTTCCATAATGAACATCAGATTATCAGTTTAAACTTGGAACATAGTGGACCCTTTGAGTTCAATTAAACATTGATGAGAAACTTTAGTTCTCTCGAACATCTTTACAATGTCTGCATCTAAACCATAGCTACAGTTAGCAACTAGACAGTAAGACTGGACTAAAGCCAGGTATTTTGCCAATAAAGAGGAGTCAGAGAAATAGCCTTAGGCCTCGCTAGCCACACTCATACCCTAAATCACACTGACACTGCCCCATCAGCCACCCACCCATCACCTGGCATCTGTGATGTACTCTACTGTTGTAAAGTAGAACCTGTTGGTGGAGAGGACTTTCCTTGCCAGAGACGGACTGAAAACAGCAGTTTACAAGAAACTGCGGCAGGTATCAAGCTGGCGTCTTTAAGCAGCTCTCTTGTTAACAGATATGCTTGCGTAAGTCAGACATATGCTGATGTGGTTGTCTGCGGTGGTCTAAGTCCCAGGAGCAGAACAAAATTAAATAACCTGGTCCAGGTAAAGCACAGTAAAAAGCTGGACATTTAGGCAACAGCGGAATTATGTCTTGTAGGACATATTTTTGCTGAGAGTAGAAGTTCCCCAGAGCAAAAGGATATGAAGAAAGGGTACACAGTGAATTGAAGTTATACAAGTGCTCCTTTCTGAACTTGAAATTTGCCTTGGGGACGTGGCTACATTTAGACTAAGTAGACTTTAAATGATAAAAATTATCAAATGATTAATGATCAGTGTGTGAGTCTGTGAGGTGAAGAAACCAAATTTTCCAGGCTGTTATATTCATTCTTTTGTATTTAGTCCTGCAATCATCATCTCTCTGAAGTCTCAAATTATAAAACATAGCATTTGATTTTATTTGCCTTTCCTTTGATACAGGAAAACCAGTGAAGTGTTGTCCTAGAAGTTGACCCTGGACTGAGTCCCCAAAACTCCTCTCCCAATCATTTTCTGTGACCTCCATCCCTGTCACTCATGCACCATCTTGTTATATGACCACTGTCAAAAGTGACTTGTGAAAAGAAATCCATCAGCAACTCATCTGCACTTTAAGAAGATGAAGGAAAAAATGAAGGCAGATCAAGAAAAGGATGTCATTATTTTGCAGAACAGGGATGGAGAAAAATGACCACATGACACTCTAAGTTGGAATAGTGAATGCATCTCCCCTCAAAAACTGATATGCATGGTGTTTGTTTCTGCATTACACCCAATGTTGTGTTTTGGGTTGGTCATTTGTGCACCGCCATCACCCCATTCCAGTATCCAGAATTAGCTAAATTGACTGGATTTTGGTACTGTTAATAAATAATTATCCATTATTATTTAGAAAATAATGTTGTGTGTATACAATGTGGCATCTACAGTGCCAAGGCCATAACAACTATGTGGTGAATGTTTCCAGTCTTAAATAATTATCCATTATTATTTAGAAAATAATGTTGTGTGTATACAATGTGGCATCTACAGTGCCAAGGCCATAACAACTATGTGGTGAATGTTTCCAGTCTTAAATGATATCCATGTTACTAGCAAACATGTATTCTTAATAACAACTTGTCAAACAACATGGGTGAGGAGTTATCTAATTTTGAATGTGGGGTAGAAATGCTACAGAAATGAAGGTCTGTGTTCTGTAACTACTATAAACTCACATGCACCCAGGTTGCATTTAGAGAGCTGATCAGACTTACTTGAAACCCATTTACTCATGTGAGGAACCAAGGAGCCACTTTTTGATGGAAGAAAGGGCTGAGGAGTAAAACTTGGTAAAGAAACAAGAATTGTTTGCAAAAAGGAAGAGTTTATTTTGAAGACGACCCTTAGATAGGTTTCTTGCTCAGCTTTGTAATTCGTGCTTTGATCTTAAGGTAGGAGGATTCTAAAAAACTAAATCAAAGTAAAACAGAGCGCAGAATTCAAACATGATTTGTTATATCATGTGTTATACTGTAAACAGAGTTTTTAATATAATGTATAATACACATCCTGAGAAGTCAATGGGAGTGAAGGTGATTATGTGTTAGCCTATATTCAATACTGTATTTAGGATCCCATTTGACACATATGCTGAGGATTTTCCAAGGCAGATTCTATTTGAAGGAAACTAGGGTTCCTGAAATTCCACAGGTGGTAATCTGTCAAAGGCAATATAATCAATTATCTTTGCTAGGACACTATTATACTATTGCTATATCGCCTAGCTGTTCTCTCAATGAACATTATTGCCTCATACATACCTCTTTAAACATGTATCTTATAGCATTATTGGTTTTGAGGAAGAATGTGGCAGATCAAAGGAAAACAAGTTAATCGTTTCCTTTTTTATCTCTAGCAAAACTGTCAGAAACAGGAAAATTTGATGTTGGTATTGATCAAGATAAAGATATAAATATGGATGCAGAGGTAGGTTTAGATGTTATCATGCTAAATTCTTGAAACTTCTGATAAAATACTCTGTGACCAAAAACAATATAAATGCATAAATAATGTAACCATAAGAGTAAAATGGTAAAATATTTTACACTATTATTAGTGAACCTATAAAACACAATTTGTGAAAAAAGTATAAATTAAATTTTTAAATTTCATTTTTAAAGTAACACAGAGAAGTCATATTTTATTTAGCCTTTGACATGAATTCAAAATTAGGGGTCCATATATCAGCCTAACAATTCAAAAATTAGACTGGAAAGCAACATGTAGGTATATATTCATATTGTTATGAAAGTTGGGGAAAACTGAATTCAATTTCCCTGACCTCTTTCTCTACTTGTTTTACAAGGATGTGGCATTCACATCTTATACCTATTACAATTTGCCATTAATATTTGATACCCCCTAACACCTTCAGAGTCATTTAAAATTTTTTTATACCATACATCCTTTCTCTCATTTTCAGGGGCTTGATCATTGACAAATTTGATTCCTTAAATAATACTGTTTTATATACCTCAACTCTGCTCATCACCTCAAACTTTAGAATCAACTGATCACTAATTTTTATAGATAGTTGAGCTCATAAATATGGTCATAACCCAATAATTCTCACTTTTCTACTTTTCTCAGTCTACATTTTGCATGTGACTTAGTTTTCATGAGTATCAACAGACTCTTTTTTTACAAGATGTGCAGGAAAGCGTTAACACAGTGTGCTAGGTCTTTGGAAGGGCTTGCTACAGAGATGGGTATTGGCTGACATCTGGGAACATGGCTTTTAAACTGTTCCACAAGGCTTTTAAACTGTTCCCTCTATCACTAACTGATAAGGTGTTTTACCATACAAGCCTAACTAGACTGTACAAACAGTGTGATTTATGGTGAACATCTGTTTTCCTTCTGGGATTCTAGAATTTTGATAATTTTGGATAGGGAGAGATTGCCCATGTAACCACCACCACCCCACCCCACCCCCAATCCCTTAAACTCTAAGTCTCAAATGGGCTTTCTTGGGAAGAAACAACTGTGTAGATGTTATTTCATTTAGGGGG